>NW_007249169.1:124032-144497 GCF_000164805.1 Carlito syrichta
GCGGCCGCTCTGTCGGCGTTGAGGCGACCCGGGCCGCTCCCTCCCTCCCAGGACCGCCCGCTGAAGCCACTTCCCCCTTCCGCAGCCTGAGTGACGTGGGGAACGGGAGCTGGGGGTGCCGGCTCGTCTGTGCCGGCGGCTTCTCCTGTGCTGCGCCGGGTGGGACTGGCGTGAAGGCAGTCGGTTCTGATTTCTTGGGCTCACGAGGGACGTCGGCTTAAATGCACATCAGCCTGATTGCCCTTGGCGAGTCGGGGTTGTTGCTGATCAGGCACCCTTGGTCTCCAGAAGCCTCGCAGTTGGCCGAAAGGACCAAGGCTCCGTGAGCCTCTGCTTCCTGGTCTTTAAAAGGAGAGTCCTCGCTGGGTCTGCCCCATCTGTCTGGTTAAGCCAGGCAGTCGCTGTTGATCCTCTGCTGGAAAACAGCTCTCTTGGGTGGGTTTTGCCCTGCCGGGGATTGCTGGGCACCTCAAATGAGAGGGTGAGAGGGTGTGAGTGTGCTTTGAGGGTGCTGACAACTTGACAGTCACATGGATTCCTAGAAAGCTGAACCATCTGTGCTTAGAACGTCACCAGGGACTTGCATGGTGATGGTCCGGAAGTCTCTGAAGTAAGGAAGGTCCTAAGAGTTTGAGAAAATAAAAATGGAGACGGCCCTGAGCAGACAGATACTCAGAAAATTGGCAGGTAAAATGCACTAAAGCGTTCTCAGGGATATAGAGCAGTAAAATATTTGGTTTTGCTTCTAACAAGACCTACCTGTGTCACTGCCATCTACATTCACTTCCAGCTGGGAGGCCTCACATCAGGCACCTGCCAGATGTCTGGGGCTGTGAAAGCTGCTTAGACTGCAACATCTCCTTTTCCCTCCATGGGAGCCTGTTGCTCTCAAGAGGAGGCCAGTAACTGGAGCTCCTTTCCATGGAGAAGCGTTGAGGGCTGTGGACAAGCATCCCTTTGCAAGAAGCATTTCCTGACTTGTGAAACCCATTCTGCCTGCTTCTGAGATCTTTATTCTTTTTTTTTTTTGCGTTGGAGTCTCACTCTGTCGCCCAGACTGGAGTGCAGTGGCCTTTTCCAGCCACTGCAGCCTCGACCTGCTAGGCTTCGGCGATCCTTCTGCCTCAGCCTTCCAAATAGCTGGAACTACAGGCATGTGCTACCACGCCTGGCTGATTTTTGATTTATTGTAGAGATGAGGTCTCGCCAAGTTGCCCAGGCGGGTCTCGAACCCGCGGGCTCAGGCAATCCACTCACCTCAGCCTCCCAAAGGCGCGGGATTACAGGCTGAGCCACTGAGCCTGGCTGAGATCTTTATTCTTATCCCTCCCCTGCGGTTTGCTGTTCTCTCCTGAGAGTGAACCCTCTTTCCCTTCATCTGTTTTTTGAGTTTCTGCAATGCCAGGACAGCAGGGGATACTGCTAATACAGGTTTCTTTGGCTGGATGCTGATCAGGCACGGAGACTGTTAGTTTGATGGGTGAAACGTGACTGCGCTAGTGAAGGTGGGTACAGTTTTTATTTGGGCAGAGCATTCCTGGAAAAGAAAGAGACATGGTCTTGTGACCTGGGACTAAGAGGGAGGATGTTCTGGTTGGAAAGCAGACTTTCCTAAGAGGGAAGAGGGGAGCTTGGGACCATCGCAGAAGGTCTAATAGATGCCTAACTGGCATCTCAAACTTAACATGCCATAGCCAAGTTTGGGTTCCTGGTGCTTCCACCTACTTTCTCTGCTTCCCTACTTCTGCTTCCACCCCCGTCTTCTCTCACCTGGCTTATTGCTCCCCAAAACAACCAGACGGGTCTCCCTGTAGTCTGTTCTCCACACTGCAGCTGGAGGGGGTGAAACACAGGAGACAGCGGCCTCCTGACACAGTGAGAATGGAGCTCTTACCACGTCAGGCGGATGTAACCTCCGTGCTCCCCTGCTCTCTCAGCTCCAGCCTCCTTCTGGAGCATGCCACAGTTCACTCAGGACTTGCTAATTGCTGTTACTTTACCTGGACATTGTTTCCTCGGGTGCCTGCGAGGTTTGCTCTCTGTCTTCCTTCGAAGGCAGCGCAGTCCAGGGGATTTCCCTAAGTGGAATTTCCGTCACTGGCTTTCTCCATCCATTAGTGCCAACACTAGGAGGCAAGCTAGCAAGTGGGCCACCGCTGCTCACAGTATATATAGGTGTTTCCCCAACTAGACCTCAGCTCCAGGCAGGTAGGGCTCTTTTCCTCTGTTTCATTCACTGATGTGTCCTCACCCTAGAAGAATATCTGGTACACAGTAAGTGCTCAGTGAGTTATTTGTTGATTGAGAGGTCTTAAAAGCTAGGCTGTATTGTAACGGGCAACCTGAGGTGTTACTCAGGAGAATGAGGAAAGCTGGACCCAGTTTAGATTGCTGCACCTGATGTAGAATCCACCTTCTCTCAGAATCTCGCAGGAGCGCACCGTGATGGTCTTCCACCTGGACAAGCACCCCTTTGCAAGAAGCTACTTATTTTGTTGACTTAAAAGTTGTTCTGTGAACCCAGCATAATACCCTTTTTGTTTTGTTTTGTTTTGAGTTGGAGTCTCACTCTGTCGCTCAGACTGGAATGCAGTGGCCGCTTCCAGCCACCGCAGCCTCGACTTGCTGGGGTCTGGCAATCCTTCCACCTCAGCCTTCCAAATAGCTGGAACTACAGGCACACGCTACCATGCCTGGCTAAGTTTTTGATTTATTGTAGAGATGAGGTCTTGCCAAGTTGCCCAGGCGGGTCTCGAACCCGCGGGCTCAGGCATTCCACTCATCTCGGCCTCCCAAAGCATGGGATTACAGGCTGAGCCACCGGGCCCGGCCAATAGCACTTCTTAAGCTTGTAGCAAAAGTGTGTTTCATGTCCATTTCATCACATCCCGTTACCTCACCTGGAGAGGAAATTATCTGCAAAGTGAAAGCATGTGACGGTGGCCATCTAGAAGCTGATATTATAGAAGGAGAGGGCTGCAGAAATAAAATTTCAGTGAACCATGTACATCAAGTCTGAGAGGTTACCCCGTGAAAGGGGCAGTTTGTGCATCCAGAGGGTTTAAGGCAGGCCTCCTGGGCATGCTGGCATCTCCTTGGTCTGGGTTGGTTCCTCCTAGGCTGCGTTGTCCTGCCTGTATCACCTGTCTTCTATGGCCTCTGCAGAGACTGAAAGGATCACTCCCAGTGACTGAAGGAATCTGCTCATGATTCTAAGCTGCCCAGGATGAGCTTCCTATAAAAAATCAACTTTTGCCCATGAGCTTCCTGACAGAGGCCCCTGACATGCTGCCAGGCAGCCACTAGATTTGCCATGTGGGCAAGTTGGGAGCTTTTTTTTTTTTAACATATCCAGTTCTTGGATTCTGGAACTAAAATATACATTTGAAAAAATTATGTCTAGAAATTGAATTTCAGGGAGGGAGACATTTATAGCAATTCAGCCTTGCTGTGCATCTAAGTGGTGTCAGTGGACTTGTCTCCTTGAACAGGGTGCAGACCATTGAAGGATGGTGTACTCAACAAGTTTCACTTGGTGCAGTCTGCTACCAGTCATGTTTAGAGGACCCCTATGTGTCCCCTGCAGGTTGGGGAGAGTGGGGAAGAGGGCTTGCAGACCTACCTAGTCCCCTCAGCCTAATTGGATGCCTGCTGAGTCCCTGTGGTGTGTCCAGGACAGCCAGTGCCTGCTTCTTTGAGGCAGAAGAGAAGGGTCAGCCTCATGCTTGAGGCCCTGCCCCAAGGTGACTGGAGGTGCTCCTCCAGGTTCCCGCCAGTCCCAACCCTCAGAACGCGGCCTGCACCCTCTGCAGGGCCTGGTAGGGACAACTGTGGACACTGGAGTTGAACAGGCCCTCCTGGTGCTCTCTGCCCTGGTGATGTGCCGTTCCTTAGACCTGTGTTTCCTTGGCCTGGTCGGCTTATCGCTTCTACCCACAGGTCCTGCCAGCTCTCCAGGGTCTGACCCAGCAAAAGACCAGCACCCCACCTGCACCCTCCGTCCCTGCCCCACTGTCCAGCTATGCTCTGAGACTCGCGGGTTGATTCCACTCCAGCATACGCCCCTGCACACCTCTCTGCTCTTTGCAGAGCGCTCTTTGTGTTGGGTGGTGTACTCATTCTCCTCAGTTTCTACAACTTAAGAATGGGGGAAACATCATCATGGGGTCAGGGTTAGGTTTAACCGAGTTAAGTCACAGAGTATCTTTAGAAGCTTGCCTGGGCCGTGATGGGCCACATTCTGCTTTGATCTTCGTGGCCACCCTGTTAGAGGCCTGCTGTCATCTCTCTTTTTTGAGGTGAGGACACGGAGGCACTGGGAGGTGCTAGGATTTGAGCCATGGCAACTGGCCCCAAATTCTCCCCTTGTGACTCCTCAGAAGGGCTCTGGGTAGGTAGCAAGAAAAGGGGAGCCTAGAGGGAGTGGCTGGCAGCGTCCTGTCTATGTATAGTCCAGTGAGGGCTACTGCCATGCCTGGGGTCACATGGTGAGTCTCTGGGTCCTTTTCAGGCATGTTGGCCTGAGCTGGGAGGCAGGATGGTGGGCCCAGGGGTGACCATGCTCACCCTTCCACCAGCCAGGGGGCTTGACACCACACATTTCTGAAACACAACTGTCAGCCAGCACAGACTTGATTCTCTGAGTGAAGGAACCGTACTAACATCGGTACCAACTGTAGTTAAGAGAAGAAACCTGAAAGTTGGAATAAAGCCTGTTAGATGGCCCTTGATTTAGAACAGTCCTACTTTACAGTGATGTGAAAGCAGTACACATTAGTGTGCTCCTTGGCTTGCCACAGGGCTACATCTGGGTAGCCATCGTAATTCAGTAGTTCCGCTGTGCCCGCATTCAGGTCCTGGTCCACTTCACTCTGTGTCTGTGTGCCTTGGTTTCTTCTCCTAACACATGGGATTATAAGGTTATGCTCCTTACAGGAGGTGTGAGGTTTCAGAGAGAATTTACTGAACGGTCCACATAGCCCCTGTGAATACAGTGAGAATTTGTTTCTTTGTAAACAGCTACTAGGGTCCAGCCATGCCCTGCACTTTCCGGGTATTTGGCAGGCAAAGTGTGATGGATCAAACATGGACCCTGTCCTAGGTGGGTTGCAAAAATGATGTGTAGTACCAGGTGGAAAGTAATAGGGGTGGGAGGAAGAGAGATCATTTCTAGCTTAGAGCATCAGGGAAGGTTTCCTGGAGGGGGTGGCCTTTGCCTGGGTCTTAGAAGCTAATTAGGAGAAGGTCATTGCGTTGGAAGGTTTGCACTACTGCTTTGGCGCTGGGTTTCTTTGCAGAAGGGCCCTGCCAATTGTTTTGAACACACAGGTCAGCTACAGTAGTACCTGCTTTCAGCCTCTGTTGTTCTCAGGAGCTTGGAGTATTTAGAAAGCAGTGGCCTGCCTGGAAGCTTATGCTCACATTGCATGGGTAGACTGGAGGAATCCCAGGACTTCCTCTGTGGACTCTGAGGGACCATTAGCTACTAAAGCAGAGCATGGGAGGCCCCTCGTGCAGGGCTGCCTCGGATTGCTGAAGCGTATTTTGGCTGGGGAAGCCTCTCTGTAAGTTGGTGGAGTGACCTCTGACCACTCCCTCACCGCCTGAATCTGGAAGGACACAGAAATATCAGCGCTTTGGGGAGCTTCAGGACTGGAGAAATTTGATGCTGCCTGGGGTGTGGCAGAGTTGGTAACTCCCCCTTTTTGCAAGCATCTTACATGTTTGTGTGGTAGTGAGCCAGGACAGGACTTGTAAAGGTGCTAGGAAGAGCTGGCGTAAGTCTCCCATTTGGCAGGATTCCTGGAAGACTTGGAGTTCCTGCGTAGGAGGCCTCAGCTCCTGGGTCGGAGGTGGGCGTTGGGGAGCCTGAGGATGGCGTGGCGGTGCAGAGTGGGCCTCCTGTGTGTTGAGTCCAAAGCTCCCGCTTCAGAGGACTCTGCTGGGCCCTGAACCAGGCCCTGTGGTGGTTGGCCAGAGTGCTCTCATGTGCTGTTACTTCACGTTCTTGGGCCCTGAGTCTGTCACACTTGAGACTCCTTCAGCTCTGGCTGGAATCCCTCATGTTTTTTGCACGGCCCCCTGGTCTCTTTTAGTAAAATTCTGGGACTTGTCCCACAGTCTTGTCCTGAGGTTTTGCCCTGGCCTGAGCTCATAGGCCCTGGCCCCCAGGTGAGAAGGCCACTGGGGAAGTGATTTGGGGCCAGTGGGATACAGGCCTGAGTCTGTTCTAGGCCTGAGGCAGGGCTAGGAGGCCAGAGGGCTTGAGCTGAGGGTTGGGGGCAGTCTGGCCCAGGGAGCAGCCCCGGCAACATCAGGGAGACACTGAGGTGCACGAGTGGCCTGGAGCCTGGGGGCTCTGAGGCGTGCTGGGCAGCAGGGTCAGGGTCTGTGGCTCCAAGGGAGCCTAGGGAGGATTGCAAGTAGAGACAGGTAGCCTGCGTTGGTAGTCAGGGTCAGCATTCGGAAACTGGAAAGTGGATGGGCAGTGGAGAGGTGAGTTCACTATCCCTAGGAGGAACAGGAAGAACTGGATTAAAGAGGGCCAGGGTGGGAAGATGAGGTGGACTGGGGGCCGACAGGGAAGAGTGGGGCAGGCCTGAGAGGAGGGCCAAGAGGCCACGCAGCCTCCGACCGACTGCCCTGCTTGCAGCAGTGTGAGAAGGAAGCCAGGGAGGAAGGACACCCCTCGGTGGCAACCCCTAGACAACTCTGGGTGGCCTCCTTCCCTGGCCTCTTGGGGAGATGGGGCGATGGGGCTTCTGGAACTGGCTTTGTGCCTGCCCCACCTCATTTCCCCTCCCCAGAGCATTTTCCCCACTGATGAGCTTCTCATCCTCCAATCCTGTTCTTCCCCAAGGCGGCAGGAGAGGGAGGAGGTTAGAGAGAGGGGCACAGGGGGTGTCAAGATACCATCTGGACCCGGCTGCTCTGGAGCAAGACTCACAGGTAGAGTGACATGCTGTGGGCAGGAGGTGTCTTTCTGGCTCTGGTAGCCAGCCTCCCTCTATCAGCTGAGTAGCATGAGAGATGGCTGCTCTGACTCAAATGTCAGTCATTATCCGCAGTTTGGAGTATCTCACCTCCCACCGCTGACCCAGTTGTATTTTGAATACAAACTAGAGTGAGTGATTCATCCAGCCAGCAAGATTCTGGTGCCCTTGGGGGATTTACAGACAGCCCTGACCATTTAGAGGAAGGAATTTTCAGGGCGGAGCTTCCACCCATAGTCCTTGCCTGCCTAGTCATGTTCATGTCCTCTGGATGCCCTCCCCCACCCAGGGAGTCCCATCCTTTTGAGGCAGAGCAGCCTGGTGAGAAGGGCACCCAGCCTGGGAGAGCTGGTGGGGGCATTAGCTTTGTCATCTGTCAGGTGGGATGGGTGTGCCCCCATATGTGAGCGGAAGACCATCGGTTAGTCCTGAGTGAACACCTGGACAGTGTGTTTTTGCCAGGTGCTTTGGGTGGAAATTTGTCAGTGTCAGAATACGAAAGCCTGATCTGATTTCTAGAAGGTAGACATTTAATGGATAGCAGACATCTTAAATTTTTTTTTTTTTGAGTGGTGTTTCACTCTGTCACCCAGGCTAAAGTGCAGTGGCACGCTCACACTGCAGCCTCGACCTGCTGGGGTTAGGTGATTCTTCTGCCTCATCCTTCCAAGTAGCTGGAACTATAGGCACGTGGTACCATACCCAGCTTATTTTTTTACTTACTGTAGAGACGAGGTCTCACCAAATGGCCCAGGCTGGTCTCGAACCCGTAGACTCAGGCAATCCTCTCGCCTCGGCCTCCCAAAGTGCTGGGATTACAGGCTGAGCCACCGTGCCCAGCATCTTAATTTTATTGAGGTGTAATTTAGGTACGTAGAATTTCTCAATGTTAAGTATATAGCTTAGATTTTGAGAAATATATATAGTCTCACAGCCACTGCCCCTGTCACAGCACAGAACATTGCTGTCACTCCAGAAGGGTCCCTCCTAACTCTTTCCATCCTACCCCTAGCAACTGCTGATCTGTTTTCTGTCATTGCATTTGCCTTTTCTAAAATTTCCTTCATATGAAGAGAGCTGTAATGTGTAGCCTTTTCTGCCGCCTTTTCACTTTGCATAATGCGTTTGAGATTCTTTCCTGTTGTTGAATGAATTTGCAGTTTTCTTTTTTATTGCTAAGCCAGCATAGTGTTGTTATGGGTGTACCGCAGTGTGTTTCTCTGATCACCTCTTGATGGATATTTGGGTGTTTCCATTTTGGGGCTATTATGAATAAAGCTTCTGTTATCATTGTCCATGTATCTTTTTGTAGACATGTGCTTTCATTTCTCCTAGGTAGATACCTAGGAGTGGAATTGCTGATGTTTTATGTGATAAGTGTATGTTTAACTTTATAAATAATCTGCCAACTTCATTTCCAACTGTGTAACTTTGCATTTCTACCAGCAATATGGTGATGTTCCAGAGTCCCTACCACTCCATCCTTGCCAGCACTTGGTGACATCAGTCTTTTATTTTTATCATTCTAGTGGGTACAGAGTGGTATCTTATTAGAGTTTTAATTTGTATTTCCCAAGACTAATGGCACTGAACACTTTTTCATGTTTTTATAAAATCATAAGAGTTTCTTTAGATAGATCCTCGATCCCATTCTAATTTCGTTAGCAAATGCGTATTCCAAAATGAATTAATTTATGAATCATAACAAGTGTCTATTGCATCACATCGTACTAAGTGTTAAGTTTTAGGGATGAAAGAGAAGGACTGAGTAAACTTTTTTTTCCTCCCAAAGGCCATTTATTGAGCACGTTTGTTAAGTGCTACGATGGCTAAAAAGATAAATGTGATATTAAGTAGGTCACAGAAAAGTTCGAGGAGATGGACAAGAAGATTAGGGACTGTGTTGTGCATTGTGACTGTCTTGGGGTCTGTCAAATGCTTTGGAAGCACAGAAGAGTGGGTAACGGACCACCTCAGAGGGCTTCATGGAGGATTAGGTCTGACGAATGAGTATGTTTGCAGGAAGGGAGAGGTGTTGCTGGCTAGAGAACTGCCTTCAGACAGTGGAGCTTAATCAGGATGGCCGAGGTGGGCTGGAATTTGAGGTTTTCTTCTCCAGTCTCAGTTTTGTAGGGCAGGAGCAGCTTGGGGATCCTGGAACCTGGGAACTGAGAAAAGCAGAAGCCCCTGGGATCTGGCTGAGGGGTCTAAGGGAGACGAGAGGGTGGGTGGCAGCAAGTGGGGGTCAGGTTCGATGCCTGAGCAGCCTTCTTGAAAGCTGGGCAGCCTGGCCAGGATCTGATATGTCCTCAGCCTTGAACCTGTGGGAAGCTGCCTTTTTTTCAAAGAGCATTTGGTTTATAGAAAGCTGACAGCAGGTATCAAAGATTAGATGACCACATCTTTATTCCCTCCTGAAAGAGCACTTGACTATGGAGATGAATTGAGAGCAACTTGGGGGGTGTGTGTGCGTGTGTGAAGGGAGAGGCAGGGATCTATTTATAGTACATTATGTGTTAAAACCTCATTGCTGAAAATTGAAGATGCTCCCAATTGAAGACAGTCCCAAATGCTGGCCCTGTTCTTGCCCTAAGTCCAGCCAACCTTTGATCTATGCTGTGAAAGGGAGTAAGGAACTGACATGTCTTCCCAAACCCAGGTTTTTAATAAAGACCACTGGGTCCTGCTCTTCTCCTATACGCACAGCTGGGCGCTCTGTGGGATGAGACTTTAATGGCAGCCCGTGGGGACAGCTGGTCCTGAACAGGGTGGGCTCAGCTTGGGTGGGTTGGAGAGCAGAACCCTGAAGTGAATGTGGCTTCCCACAGATAGGAGAAATGAGAACCACAGCTTTTATAAAATCAAACTTTTGCTTCATGTTTATATTTCACAAATTTATGTTCTGTTTTATGAAAAACACAGAAAAGCAGATAAGGAAAAACATCACCTTGAATTCAATAATCAGAGACTAAAGAAAGTGAGTTAAAATTACCTAAAATTTTGCCAGCCAAAGATTGGTAGGCCTGCAGTAGGCATGCAGGTGGGTAACTGGGCTTCTGGGATTGTTTAATGACGATTTTGACTACAGTGTGTGTATGCATTCTTTCTCCCAGATGTTCATCTGGAGAGCTGGAAGCAGTCCCGCTGCTTATCCACGCCCTCTGTTCATTCTGGGGTCTCCTCCCCGCAGAACCCAGCCATTGCTGACATCTACACGGAGCACGCCCATCAGGTGGTGGTGGCCAAGTACGCGCCCAGTGGATTCTACGTCGCCTCCGGAGGTACCGTACAGGGCGAGGCTTGTGGATGCCTGTGGTGGGGCCAAGGTGGCCCTCAAGGCTGTGGCCAAGCTGGGCTCCTGGTTTAAGAGAGTGGGGGCATGGGCAGGGAAAGGGAGGAGGGCCCAGCGGAGTGCGGGCGGCAGTAGCAGGTTGGCTGAGAATCGAGGGAGTCGATGTAACTAGTTTAGGTGGACAAGGACCATATAAGCCACCGAAATGCCCCATTCCAGGTTTGGCCTTAGTTTTAGAATGTCTGCTTTCTAGTTTGCGGCATTCTAGCTTGTTCCAGCCCAGAGATTAGCAGAAATGCCCCATGAGGTTGGCCGAGGCCTTTTGTGGGAAGCCATGTCATGATGTGTCAGAGCTCACTGTGTGTGTGTTTGTGTTTTAAAGGTTTTGTTTTGTGTCCTCAGCCGCTGCTCCTTTGCCAGCATCTCACACAATGCTGGCCTGGGAGCAGACGCTCCTGCTTTGTGTGCGGACTGGGCCTTTGCTCTCTCCAGCCTGGGCTTTTGTGTGGCTCAGTGGGAGGCGGGGGCAGAGCAAAGGCCAAGCAGGATGCGTTATTCACTCAGTCCTTTGAGAGAGAGCTTTTTTGCCATTTGCAGCTGAAAGCAAGAGGCACAGAGGTCAGAGTGGCGTCCCCTCTAAAGTGTCATCCCATTCATTCATTCACTCATTTGTTCATTCATACAGTAAATAAACACGGATTGCCTGCCTTTTCGAGTCCTGTCTGCAGCTCCAGGGAGCATTGCGTGATGTGCCCTGGTCAGCGTCTCTGGAGAGGACTGCTGTGACCAGATTGCTGAAAAAACTAACCAGCCAGTAGGGGAGGGTGGGATTCACACACACTGGGCTGTCATGTGTACACTGCCCTGCATGTGCAGTAGTTGATCCTGAAGGGTGTGTGTCTATGAGATGGCGGGTGTTGGGATTGGGGAATACCTGGGCCAACCTTGTTTTGGTCTGCTTAGTGCACGGACTGAGTGATTTATGGCAAATAGAAATGGTTCCCGGTTCTGAGGGCTGGGAAGTTGGAGATTGAGGGGCCTGCATCTGGCGAGGGCTTTCTTGCTGCATCATGCCACAACAGAAGCATAAAGAGGGTGAGAGAGCAAAGAGAAAGAAAGCAGAGTTGTTGTTTCTATCAGGAATCTGTTCCTTCTAGCACTGACCCACGAGTGAGGGCAGAGTCTTCCTGGCCTAATCGCGTCTCATCAGGCCCTGCCTCCCAGCAGTGCTGTGATGCGGATTTAGTTTCTAGCACATGCTTTTTGGAGGACACGGTCAAACCACAGCCGCACCCTACTGGCATTGTAGCCTTTCTAGGCCTTCATTTTCTCTTCTGTGAACTGCAGCTGCAGGTGCCTGCCTCTCAGGGTTTAGGGAAAGGATCCAGGGAAGCAATGCGTGTGAAATGCCCAGCACAGCTCTTGCACAAGTGGGTACTTAACCCCAGGGTGACCACAATATCTGTACTGAAACTAGGGTGCTGTACTGACCAAGTGAGGCTCCAGGTAAGCTGGCTAACCACAACTGGCAGCTGGCTGTGCTCGCAGTGAGGGACCAGGCCTGGAATCTGGCGCGTAGTAGGCATTTAATGGTTTTTGTGTTTGGATTTACTCTGACTCCACCTTTAAAATGTGCTAATTTAGCCGGGCTCGGTGGCCCAGCCTGTAATCCCGTGCCTTGGGAGGCTGAGGTGAGTGGATTGCCTGAGCCTGCGGGTTTGAGACCCGCCTGGGCAGGTGAGACCTCATCTCTACAATAAATCAAAAAAATTAGCTGGGTGTGGTAGCGCGTGCCTGTAGTTCCAGCTACTTGGAAGGCTGAGGCGGAAGGATCGCTGGGAGTGAGCGGCCACTGCCCTCCAGTCTGGGCAACAGAGTGAGACTCCAACTCAAAAAAATAAAAATTAAAAAAAAATAATAAAATGTGCTAATTTATGTCCTATAATTCATTTTAGCTCTGTGATAGACTTTCCCCCAGCCCTGCTTGCCAACAAAGTGTCTCTTCATTTAAAGCCCCAAGATTTGGCTCAAATGTAATTTAAATTCTGTTTAACACAGAGCCAGATACTCTGAGAAGTGTGTTCTTGGGAGAGGAATGCAGTTGGCAAGGGAATCCGCCCCTGTCTGGAACAGCTTCCCTGCCCTGTCAGCTGTAAGCCGAGAGCCTGTGGCCCAGGCCCTCTCCTGGGTCCCCAGGGGGTACTCAGCGAGACAGAAAGGAGTGGCTTCCAGGTGCTGATACCGAGTCCATGAGGAAGACTGTCCTGGGTACTGTTGCAATGTACAGTCCTTGTGATGTTCTCCTCCCTTTAAAGCGCCTTGGTTCAGTGGAGGAACCAAGGGAGGGAGTTGTGGGCCTTCTCAGGTTCGGGTATTCTTGAGTGGAGATCACATTTTATATGTCTAACACATATCTTTGGACAGAGTGAAATGATTATTAGGGGTTACGATGGAATGTTTTCTGCAGAGAAGGTGGGCTAAAAATAGTGTGGTGTGTAGCGTTTGGAGGGAAGAGGAGGAAGGCTGAGAAGGTGCCGTGCTGGCTCACCAAGTGGGTCATCTGGTACCTGGAGTACCCGGTGGGGTGCGGGGAGGTCTCATGACCCTGGGAAGCCCCCAGCTCACTCCCAGGTGGCGACCTAGCCCTTTGCAGGATCTTTAGGTCCTGTAAGTTTAACTCGTCCACAACTGCTTGAGGATTGAACCTTCCAGAAGGTATTCACACCTGCGAGCCTCCAGCATTGAACATGATAATCTCTGTCCTCTAGGAGCCCATGTTCCTGTGGAATGGTTCTCAGATGGATCATTTCTGGAGCAGGCTCAAGTCTCTTTTATCCTGAGAACATTTCCACACTTGTGGTCGGTCCCCCTTGTTTGGTCCCCCCTTGGTGCCTAGGCAGTGATCCCCAGGCTGTCCTCGGGGCAGCATGGGCCACGTGGCTGGTGTCTAGTTTGGCTGTAGGCCCCCAACAGGCTTTCTGGAGGAAGGGTCATCTGCTTAGAGATGCTGAGGGTTGCTAGGGCAAGGGAAGACCAGGCTTCGGATTCAGTGTGAGCAGAGGCCTCCCTGGGGACTAGAGGGCCACCTCGCCAGTTCCCTACCTCTGTCTGCTCCGCTCTGTGGTGTCTGCTGAGCAGCTCAGCATGTGGGGTATGAGGGTGATGAGGATGCCCCCAGCAGGGCCTCTCCCCTTGGCACAGCCCCGTGTCCCTGTGGTGAGCAAGAGTTTGAAGAGTTCGTGTCCCATACACTGCTGGTACTGTACTGATCAAGCCAGACCGACAGGTGGTTGAAGGTGTGCTTTTATTGTCTGTCTTCCCTCTCAACCCCTCCACAGGGCAGATGCTGGGTCTGTTCGAGTCATTGCTGTGCCCCCAGCACGGGGCTCAGTACCCAGCAGGCCCTTGGGCGTGTGTGGCAACAGTGCAAGATGTGTCCTTGTCAGAGCAGGGCTGAGATGCCAGACCTGGGATGGAGCCTGAGCCCGCGGGAAGAAAGGCAGTGGCTTGCTGAGCCGGAGGGCATGGGAAGGCCTGGTTAATCTTGTGAGGGTCGGGTGCAGCTGCCTTGTCCTGGAGAACATTGTCTGCTCCGTAGGGCCTGGACGGGCCTGAGCACAGCAGACCATGTGTCCGATTGGGCGAGTGAGAGTGTAATGGGTGCTTATGTGTGTGCGTATGTGTATATGTGCATGTGTTTGCATAAATGTGCATGTGTGCACAATGGCATGTGCATGTTTGTGCGTCTGGTTACATATGTATGTGGGTGTGTGTGCACGTGTATGGGTGTCTTTCCTGCACACACAGTCCTCCTCTTCTGATGATGCAGATCTCTGCTGACTCTGCTCCCAACATCCTCCCCTTTCCCTGTTGGCCTGTTTGATCAGCAGAGGACCAGATCTCTAGGTCATCTTTGGGCCTCACCTTGGGCAGCTTGCCAGTCTTCCTGGACCTCACCCAGGGGGACCAGTGCCCTTCTGGGACTGCCTCCAGCTAGTGCTGTTTACTGGATGTGGCGTCTCTTGTATGTCCCCACAGCTGGACCAAGAGCCTGGAGCAGTTCTTACATGCTCCCCAAGTCTCAGGGCCTGGCCCAGTCTTGCCTTGGGCTCTCTCTGCTCGTAAGTGTGGGGTCTTTAATAGCCTCTCTGCTCGTAAGTGTGGAGTCTCTAGTAGCCTACACAAAGCCTCAGTGAATTTGTGAGCTAGTTGTGGCTGACTTATAACAAGTGCTTGATGTGCCCTGAGTACCAGTCAGATACTCTGCACATGTTAACTTGCTGTACCCTCTAGCAGCTCTGTGAGGTGACTCTGCTCTCTTACCCTGTGTAAGAACACAGGTCATGTAGCTTGTTGAGACTCACAAAGCCTATATGTGGCAGAGGTCAAATTTGAACCCAGGGTACCAGCTCCCAAGGCCTCGCTCTCCTCTGCCACGGCCCCTGCCTCTGCCCTCCCTTGGCTTGACTTGAACACAGATACAAAAGCTGTTTTCACTGGGAACAGCTGTGGAGTTGTGTAGGGCACTGATGTGGCATGGATTCCTCTGGAAAAGCCGGTGCCATGTAGCTCTACAGCTTAGAGGACTGCACAGAGGCTTCCAGTCTTAGAGTGAGTGTAAAATTCCCCTTTCATCACGCTGACACAGTGCTGATTTGGAAGGAGTATGTCAGGGCCGGGGCTTGGTACTTGGTGACGGGATCACAGCAGGAGTTGAGGGGGTGCGTGGCCCTCAGTGTACTTAATTACTATCAGCCAACCACGCTCCTGTGAGAACAAAACTGGCATGGGGTTCTATGTACAGTTCTTCCCTCATGATACCTACCTTGTACATCTCACAAAAGAATCTTACTCATGCTTCGATTCCTGTGAGTTGTGGAACCACTCCTTGTTCTGTGGAGGAGGATACTGAAATGCCTGGCAGTGCTGTCAGGCTACACGGAGGCCTGGCGTGCAGACCCAGGTGAGAGCTGCTAGGCTGCGTGGCTCCATACCTCGTTTCTATCACTTCCTGCAGCAGCTACACAGGAGAGGCCAGCGGAGCTAGTATCGTTGCAGTTTACAAAGGTTGCCCAAGGCACACCATGTAGATGCCCCTAAGAGAAAATAACAGTAGTAAAACGAAACTGCTTCATGATGTTTCGGAGGTTGCTCTCATGTGTCCCTGGCCTTTTTTGAGACCTGAGCCAGGTTTGTTTTCCAGGCAATTTCTGGAGAAGTGCAGAGACCCCAAATGGCAGCATGTGTGGAGGCGGCAGGCTGTGGTTTAAGCGTGGCTGAGTATTCTTTCCCTAGGACATGTTCCCTCCACAGGCTTTCCCTCCAGAAAGTCTGAAAGGCAGCACTGAGTGAAATGTGGCTCTTCTCACCCCTATTGTGTCCGACAGATGTGTCTGGGAAGCTGAGGATCTGGGATACCACGCAGAAGGAGCACCTCTTGAAGTATGAGTATCAGCCTTTTGCTGGAAAGATCAAAGACATTGCTTGGACTGAAGACAGTAAGAGGATCGCCGTGGTCGGGGAAGGACGGGAGAAGTGAGTCACTCGCCTCGGCCCCTCCCTGCCCTGTTTCTGGGACTCATGCTCCCACCTACCCTGTCCCTGTTGGGAGGGGAGTGCAGTGATGTCTGTGCTGGCTCAGACTAGTGTGGGCTGAGCTCCCAATAGGCGCCAGGCCCCTCTGATCCCTTCAGGGCTGACTGGAGCCACATGTAAGGGAGAACTTCATATCACAGTGGGTTTGTTACAGGGCCCCAGCACGTCTCTTTCTCCTCTGATATCCTGAGCTCCTAGCCTCCCAGAACTGCAGCTGTCATGCCCACCTTATGGGTAGCTGGCAGGGGAGAAGGCGAAAGACACCACTTTGACTGGGGGTTCCTCCCAGCAGCTGCCACACGAAGCTACCAGAGAGGATGAACGGTGTCTCCCAGCCGGGCACATCCTCTAAGGGTGCCTGAGCAAGGAAGGAGGGACGGTGGACGCGGATTGGACAGTACCTGGTGGCTGCTGCCCTTGGGGGTCTAGTGACTGGTAGGGTCAGTGCTGGATCCCACATTTTCTTAATCCAGAAGCAGTTGGGGTTCCCTGCATGGCACCGTGGCTGCCCACAAGCACCTGAGTTTGATAACCACATATCTGCATTCCTCTCACTGACTAAGAGAGAGGCACTTGCTAGTGTGTGTCCTGGTAGGTATTCATTTTTTTCATGGTTTTTCAGGTCTTAATTCCTTTTTTGTTCAGTAGCAAATAGTAACTAAAATAATGTTTTTGTTGAATGCCAGCCAAGAGCAGGACATCTCCGTTCCTGTAGGAGATGGTAACTGGTCCCTCCCAACCGAGCTGTTAGGAGAGTGGCGAAACCATAAAGATGCCCCCAGCAGATGCTTCTGAGCACTTTCTGCGTCGGGGGGCACTGAGCGTGGGGTTGGATAGATGTGTACACACAGTCCCTTTTCAAAGGCACCCCCCCTTTTCAAAGATCACCCCCGCCTGTTCTTGAGTCCTTTGGACATATGCCTTGTGGAACTAGAACCCCAGTGCTTTCCCAGTACTGTCCCTTAGACAGCCTGAACTGCCCTGCTTCAAACTCGGGGCACTGACAGCTTCACTATTGGACTTCTCACTGACTTTGTGGGATTGAGTTTTCTTTTTTTCTTCCACTCTTCTCATTGGGTCAAGGTTTGGAGCTGTCTTCCTGTGGGATAGTGGCTCTTCCGTGGGTGAGATCACAGGACACAACAAAGTCATCAACAGTGTGGACATCAAGCAGAGCAGGCCGTACCGGCTGGCCACGGGGAGCGATGATAACTGCGCTGCGTTTTTTGAGGGACCGCCGTTCAAATTCAAGTTCACAATTGGTGTAAGTGGATTACAGTGGTTTTTGGGTGAACTTTGTGCTTTGTATGTGATTCTAGCCGTGTCTGAGCCTGTCTTAGTCTGTTTTATGTTGTTATCGAGGAATACCTGAGGCTGGGTAATTTATCAAGAAAAGAGATTTACTTGGCTCGTGGTTATGCATAGAGCTGGCATCTCCTTCTGGTAAGGCCTCAGGACACTTTTACTCTCTCTCTCAGAGAAAGAGGGGGATGGTGCCTGGCTCTTTTAAACCACCATCTCTCACATGAACTAATAGTACTGTAAGAGCTTGCTCATTACCACGGGAAGGGCACCGAGCCATTCCATCCCCATGATCCAGACACCTCCTGCTTCAGGCCTCACCTCCAGCACTGAAGATAATGGGATAACCATCCAGACTGTATCAGATGCTGATGGCAGAAAGGCCACAGCACATACCCTGCGTGCTGTGATGCGTAGACGGAAGTGGGCTCACAAGGGGAAGTGTGTGAGGAGGGGCTGCCCTTGTCCTCCCGGGTCCTCAGCTGAGTGTGGATGGTTCCTTCCTGCAGGGAAGACCTTGCCCTGGGATTGTGTGCATCTATCTGGGCAGGCAGCAGTGTCCCTGACAGTGATCAGGAAAGCTTCCTAGGCTGGAGGTGCAGGTTCGAAAGTGGAGCCTGCAGGGCTCATGGCGGTGTCCACAGCTCTTGCTTTGGTTGTGCCAATCTCCTGCTGAGATTGTGCTAAACACCTGCTGAGCCACCGAAGTGGCAGAGGAAATGAGCTTCCAGATTGGTCTCTCGGGGCCCTTCCATGGATGATGAGGGCAACGTGCCTGCAAATGGCATGTGATTCTTCTATACTTACAGTTAGAAGAATTGTATGTCATTTTGGAAGAAACATGCCAAGAAATGCCCCAGTGCAGTGTCACGGGTGTGGGGTGAAAACGGCAGGGTCTCTGAGCTCCGGGCTGCACACATGCCTAGACCTTGCTGAGCCTCACTTCTCACCTGCGAGTTGTGGGGACCATCAGCATTTGAGGGTTTTAACTGTGAGTTTGAGCTGTGAGCTGTCATCCAGCAGGTTTGGAACAGCTGTGATGTCCATTCTCTTGCCTTGGTGCTGCAGGCTTGAGGTCATGTGGCTGTGGGAGTGAGTGCATGGGTGGCAGGAGAGGAGCCTGGCAACCTGTCTCAGCACAGCCTGTGGTCTGGGCCCGCCCTGGCGTTCCCAGCGGCTCTTGAGCATGCACCATGGAAAAAGGCAGCCAGTACTGGTGGATGGATGAGAAGAAGATGGCAGTTCCTCTTACCACCAAGAAACTCATGCTTCAGGGGCTGCTGATGGAGGAAGGAAATTGGGTTTCAGGATAGGACTAAGGTCTCAGGACTCACCCTCTTCTTGGAATGTCAGTGGTTCCAGTGCCTGTGCCTCATAGGGGATTAATGACATGTCCTGAAAGTGGCTCGCTGAGGAGTGTGTTCACTGAGAGACTTCACGCAATGAGTCATAGACAGCAGGCAGAGTGCTACTGGAAAGGGTGTGGGTGGGACTCCAAGTGGGCAGAAGTTCCAGGCTTGACTTGGGGTCTGGGGGCCCTCCAGGGATGTCCCGCTTATAGCAAGATGGGCTTCGTTGCGTCCCTGAAACCTGAGCTTGAGCAGGGCCTGGCTGACTGGCTGGCTGGCCATGTGGGCAGTGCAAGGAGGCGTCCTGCGTCCAGCACTCTGTGGTGCTTGGCTCCTGCGGCTGCTGCCTGATGGGCGGGCAATGGAAACCTGGCTATCTTGGGAGCTTTGCTGGAGGCTGTAGCTCAAGGTCGGTGTTTCTCAAGTGGAGGATGGAGGGACCGTGGAATAGGGTGAGCGATGCTGGATCAGCGAAACACCCCAATCTGAATCCAGCCGGGGAGGGAGGGAAGGAGGCAGAGGCTTCTGTTGCAGCCAGGGGCCATCTTGGCTTCTTTCCAGGGCCTCTTTCCCTGCTCTCCAGGACCCCACATCCTGCTTGGTCTCATTTGGCCTTCATCTGGGCCCTTTGTGGGTGTGGGCTCCTTTCCCTGCTCTGGGAGGAATCGTGTCTACTTTGCAGATGTGGTTCAATCCGGCCAGGCTACCCAGTGGCATAAACAGAGCCACACAGGGTTTGTGCCAGACTCTGGGTTCGAGCCTGCACGCTCTGTCATTCTGTGTTCCTCCCATGTGCTCACACCAGGGCTGGGCTGGTACCTTCTTTTCACTTCTTTCTAGCCTCAGAGTGGTCTTCACCCCACAACCCTAGCCCAGGAATGTCAGGGAGACGCATCTGCCCTGCATCTTGGCTCTAGGGTGAGCACCACCTGTGTCCTGCAGTCCCTTCTGGGAAGCCCATACCTTCAGATCTTGTCTGAAACCTGGGAACGATGGAAAAGGCTGTGTGAGGCCTGGTGCCAAGCTGTCTCTGCAGCTCTCAGGACAGTCGTGCCTCCAGGCCCCCTAGGAAACAGGATGGTGACAACCCCCCTTTACTGTGCCCCACAGCTGTGGGAAGATATGAAAGGTGCTGGTGACCATTCATGCATTCATGAGGACATGTGTGGGCGTCCATGTGGAAAGAATCTTACCGGCGCAGCTGACCAAGCATAGGAAGGACAGGGGAGGCACTTGGGGACCCCATACTTACGGTGTTGACGGCCTTACTGTGTACTGTGTATCTGCCCTCAGCTCTCAGGATCCTGGAGTGAGGCTGTGTTTGTGCAGGACTGGGTGCTGGGCTGCCTGTCTGGCCACCCAGGGTCTGTCTTCTGCCACCTTCCCAACCACATTTGAGTCCTTGGGACAATGGGTGGCTAGCCATAAGATCATGGGAGACCTTGTCTCCCAGGACTAATGAGAGTACGAACTGGTGGGGACATGAAGAGAAGGTCAGGCAGGGACCTGTGTTGAGGACGTAGTAGGCTGTGTCTCTGTGCACATGTGAGCTCTTCTGATTTAGTCAAAAGTCTGTGGTGTGGAGTTTCTAAGGAATGGAGCCTTCTATAGTAAAGGGTTTTAAAATTAAAATGTGTGGGATTTTTTTCAAGGGAAATTAAGTTCCTCACTGTGAAATCCAAACAGTAATGGTCTTTTCTCCCCGGATCTTTCATTGCCAACTCCATGACTGCTGGTGTCCAGGCTGCCTCCACCTCCATCCCAGCTCCCAGGCCACAGTGGCCTGTACTGCTGAAGCTTCTCCTGAGAGTGGGCAGCCTGTGGTGGCTGCTCCAGCCTGTCGCCATCAGTGTCCACCCCCTCCCTGGGGAGGCCCATGTGGCCAGGATCTGGGATCAGTCCTGAGCCCGAGGTGTGGCAGTGGGGTGGGGTGGT
>NW_007249169.1:144517-200768 GCF_000164805.1 Carlito syrichta
CGACTTCCTTGGAAGGGAGCAAGTTGTGCTTTGAATTTCAGTGCGCGCTGAAGCAACACCCAGCCGAGCCAAGTCCAAGCAGCATTTCAGAGAGGAGCGGCAGGCAAGCAGGACCCTTGCCTGATGAAGTCGGGTGCTGTCCTCCCTTACTGGCCATGGTCGGGGTCACGTTGCTTTTTCTTTTTCTTTAAGAGTCCATTGCACAGAGCACATGTAGACTCCTGGCTCCTCTGAAGTAGAGCCGTGGTTGGGCTTCAGCCAGGTTCCACCATGCCCCCTCCAGGCCTGAGGGCCTATGGCCCAGCTTGGGCCTCATCTTCCTGAATCTGAATGGGGGGCTGGCTCCAGGAAGAAGGGGGTGAAGAAATTTGCCGGGAATGTGTGGCTCATCCCCACCCAC
This sequence comes from Carlito syrichta, assembly GCF_000164805.1. NCBI lineage: Eukaryota > Metazoa > Chordata > Mammalia > Primates > Tarsiidae > Carlito > Carlito syrichta. The sequence goes on from NW_007249169.1 coordinate 144,918, forward strand.
CCACTCACATTTCACATGCGGTGGGTGACCCAAAAAGGTCAATCCCAGGAGATCAAGTCTGAAACAGAGGCTTTGGTTAGAACGGACTCCATCTCCAGCATTAGCATTCTGTGGGTGCAGGTTTCGGTTCTACTCGGAGGATCTCATGGTTGCCTGAAAAGAGAAAGGGGTGCTGAGACCATTTTCCTGCCTCCCTCACCTCACCCAAGGGGATTTTTTTCATGCCAGTCCCATCCCATAAATAGGTTTGTCTAGAGGGGTGCTAAAAGACCCCTAAGCCTCTCTCATTCATCCACCTTCTCTGTGCACCCTGTGGCCTGGCCATGGGCGGATTCCTTTGCCTTTCAGCCTTCTGCTGTCCGGTGAATGGTTGGCTGGCTGGGATGAGCACGATGCCCCTCTCGAGTGTTGCTTAGAGCTGTGTGTAATCCAGCTGTTGCTGGTGCATGGGATAGTTTGTGTTTGACCAAATGGTTGCTTAGAGCAACACGTGTTTGTGGGATTTGGCTGCGTGGTCTGATACTGGGAGCTCCCAGCCAAATCTAACCAAGTTTACAATTCTGAGTGGAACAAACGTGCGGCAGAGGAGACTCCTGAGCTTTCCTTGCCAGGGTACTGTGCATCTCTCTGTTCTGGGTCTTTCTTCTCACGTGGACGCCAAATGTGGCCTCTCCCACTTCCTTCTAGATGACAGGGACAAGCAAGAACCAGGACTGACAGCTGGGAGGGTGGCCTGGCCAAGGTCACGTGGCCGGTAGGTGGCCTAAGGAGGATTAGGATGAGCCTGTTATCCCTTCTGTTCCTTGTTCTCAGAATATGGTAACTGGGCTAACCTGTCCAGGGCGGCGGAAGAGACAGGCAGGGACTCCTTAGTGCTTCTCAGCTGTGCTGTCTGGGTGAGGAGCGTGGGTCTGCCCCCTGGCACTTTGCAGGGAAGGTTGGCTGAAGGACAGGGAGCTAGCATCTCAGGTAAGGTGCAGACCCTTTTTAGAAGCACCAACTGACCATGTGGCCATGGAGGCCTTGTGTTTGGCCTAGGGGGAGAGGAGGTAATGGGCACCAGGGACTGAGAGCCTTTCTCCCTCTACCAGCTCATAGGCATGTGAACAGCATGATTGGATACAGGTCATTTCCAGGTGCAGCTTCCTAGTCCTCATATGAACAGGGCCAACTGAGGCTAGTGGGAGCTGGGGAGGGCTCCCAGAGGGACATCAGAGCTGGCCAGGTATTCGGTAAGTTTTAGAATCAGGCCACCTGGAGCAAGCAACCCTTGGTCCCTATCAGTGATAAGGACTCAATTGCACAACTTATTACTTAATTGCTTCAAGCCTGTTTCCTCTGTGAGAGGGAGATGATTGGGGGGCTCACTGATACAGTCCAGCCAGATCTCCAGTAAGGGTTGTCTGCAACAGAAGGATGGGCAGGAGTGGACCAGGACAAGGGTGCTGGGCCTCCACTCCAGGGGCTGGTCTGAGACTGGACCTCAAGATTGTGCTGCAAACCACTGGTTGGCTGGGGCGGGGCAGGAACCAGGAGCCCTCAGGAAGAGGGTGGGGCAGGCAGCCTACGAAGCTGCTGAGTCTGAACCGCCCCCCCCCCCCAGTATTTCTCTAAACCTGCTCCCTCTCTGTCAACTGATATGGCCTTCCTGTGGAAAGCGCTATTTTTAGCCCTTATTCTCTTTGGTTAATGGGCTTTTCACTGCGCTGTCTCTTTGAAGGGGCTATTTCAGGAGCAGACATCAGTCTTCTGCTCATCTGGGCTCCTGTTGCTTGGCTCGAGTTGCAGGAAAAGTTTACGGGATTGAAGTTCTGGTTTTTTTTGAGTTGGAGTCTCACTCTGTTGCCCAGACTGGAGTGCAGTGGCACGCTCCTGGCCACCGCAGCCTCAACCTGCGGGGCTCTGGTGATCCTTCCACCTCAGCCTTCCAAGTAGCCGGAACTACAGGCACGTGCTACCACGCCTGGCTAGTTTTTTTTTAAATTTATTTTAGAGATGAGGACTCGCCAAGTTGCCCAGGCGAGTCTCGAACCCACGGTCTCAGGCAATCCACTCGCCTCGGCCTCCCAAAGTGCTGGGATTACAGGCTGAGCCACCGAGCCCGGCGGGATTGAAGTTCTAAAGCCAGAGGCCCTGAGTCCGTGCCACACCCTGTCCTTGCTGAGCATCTGCACTGCCCACCTCACTTGGCCCCTCTCTTGCACCTTGTGGTTCCAGGGCTGGGAGGTACAATGGATACCACCCACCATGCCCTGGGGGAGGTGGAGGTGGGTGTGGCAGAGTTGACTCCTGCTTGGGGGTCCCAGGTTCTCAGGAACAACCTCACTTCTGGGGTCTGAACTTGGAGTAGTAGGAGTATCCTCTGGCCTAGAGACAACCGGTGAGGTTGGTGTTTGTTACAAGCTGGAATTGAACGAGGACTGGATATCTTTCTCTAATGCATACCAAGAGAAGTCAGCACCCACTGTCCCATGCTTCATCAGGCTCTGCTGTGTTGGGGGTGAGCTCTTTTGGCCTCCTGGTTCTTGCCTTGTCTAGTCAGAGGGACTCAGGGGTGAGCCACCCTGGCCATCCTTCTCCATTGGGGACAGGGCCAGCCTGTGTGAGAATGGGGCCTCACCCACTGAGGAAGCGGAGCTGGACGGTGAGAGAGTTTGGTGTTTTGACTAGATGCTTAGGATTCAAACTGTAGTTAGGTCATTTAAGAGCTGGTTGCTTGACCTTATGTGGAAGGAGTGGCACATTCAGCATGTTCCCTCATGGGGGTCTGAAGGGCTTTGCCTCTGAGGTCCTCCTACCGTTGACTCTGCACCCCAGCTGGCTCCTCCTGCAGTCCCTGAGAGATGTTGGCATGAGTCCCAGTGATGCAGATGGGGGCACAGACAGGGGAGGTGGGCCTTGACTTCCGACATGGACAGGGACCCTTGATGTATGATGGGCTGTATGACCGTGGGGGTGGTGGCATGGGTGGGGGCACAGACAGGGGAGGTGGGCCTTGACTTCCGACATGGACAGGGACCCTTGATGTATGATGGGCTGTATGACCGTGGGGGTGGTGGCATGGGTGGGGGCACAGACAGGGGAGGTGGGCCTTGACTTCCGACATGGACAGGGACCCTTGATGTATGATGGGCTGTATGACCGTGGGGGTGATGGCAGGAGGGGTGGAACTGGGCCTGAGGGGTTGAGGATCTGAGCTGGGATGGCTTCTGGCCAGAACATTGCTGGGCTTGCCCAGCACCTACCCAGGCTCCGGCAGTCAATGCAGCTGAGACGCGAGTCCTGGACAAGAAATCGGAGACCAGATTCAGGCAGGTGGTGTGACTCGAGTCACCCGGCTCTGGGCCCGGCCTTCTCTTATGATGAACTTACTGCGGCTCTCTGGCCCCTCTGTTGGTTATGGGATGGAGGCAAAAGTAGTTAGGAGAGCTGAGGGATCCCAGTTTGGAAAGTTAGTTTTCACTTTCAGTTAGTTTGGTGGATCATCCCTTCTGGGAAACTGCTTTTCCCCAGCTCCACATGCCTAGAAATGCTAGAAAACGGAACACAAACCATCATTGCCAGACTTAGAATGAGGGTGAAAAGGCCAGACTTAGAATGAGGGTGAATGTACAAAAAGAACTAAAAAAGCAAAACATACAGCCAGACTTAAGTGCCATCCCTTGTCCAGGGAGCTGCAGCACCCTGGGGCTCCGTGCTGCCGCACCTAATCCTCACAGCACTCTGGGGCAGGGGCAAGCAAAGGGCTCACCATTCCCATGTCTGTAGGGAGCTGCCCTTCCAGCAATCACAAACCTAAGTCTGAGTTCAGACTGAGGCGGCTCAGTGCTTCCATCCTTGTCCTTCTTGGGTGGTGGCCACAATCCACAGAAAGTGAGCTATTAAGTCATAGAACGGAACTCGAATCCTATAACAGCCCTCTCCAAAACGAGGTGAGGAGAGCAATCTGCCCCTCCACTGGGGTGGAAACCATGATTGTAGTCACCTTCAATAAACTTCAAGTAGTTAATTACCGGGACTCCCCGTTGTCATCGTCTTAATTAAACATGGATCAGTGAGACAGGAAATCCAGTTCAGCTTGCAGGACCAGCACCCAGCCTTGCCTGTATCCCACCAGGCCCCAGCCATGAGCATATCCTGGCAGCAGCCTGAGGAGGGGGGTCCCTGGAAGGAAAGAAGGCTACATTGTTGGCTGAGGGAAGCAGCTGGTTTGTTGATGAGTGGGAAGTCCAGGGTTCCTTTGCACAGGAGCTCTGAGTTATATCTCCTCTGGCCTGGAGAGGTTTCAGTCTGCATCTGATGGGGCTGTGAGTGGATGTGGCTGCAAGGTCTCACCTGGAGCCAGGACAAGATGGTTCCCTGGGACGACCAGAGCTGCCTGCCCTAGGGAAATTGCTGGACCGAGCAGTCTCTCTCTTCTGCTGGCACTCCTGGTAGGCTTTGTGGCCACATTGTGTGGCACTGGGAAGCTCTGGGAACCTGGTTTCTCTTTCTGGGCCTACATTACTTCATCAGTAAAATGGGCAGTCTACCTTGGAGGATTATTACAAAAGCTTTAGAGGCGGCATTTGTTACGTGTTAGTTTGCTAGGGCTGCAGGAAGGAAGCACCACAGATGGGGTGGCTTAAACAGAAGAAATCTTTTCACTAACAGTCTTCAAGCCAGGAGTTTGTGATCAAGGTGTGGGCAGGGGGAGGCCCCCACTCCCTAAGCCCTTCCTTGTCTTTTCCAGATTCTGACAGCCCTAGGAGTTACTTGTGTGAGCATAATGGGTCTGCCTCTGTCTTCACTCTGTGTCTAAATTTCCCTCTTCACCAGTCCAGTTGGATTTAGGGCCCGCCTTAATGACCTCATCTCAACTTGATTACATCTGGAAAGACCCTGTTTCCAAATAAGGTCCTATTCACAGGTACTCAGGGTTAACTTCAGCATGATCTTTTGGAGAGACAAAATGTAACCCAAAACATTACAGACACATGCAGTTCCCTCCACACTAATCAGTGATTTACTTGGGGGAGAGGCAGGTGATGTGCACTGAGTTGAAGTACTTTTCCTGAAGACTGGGATACCCACTGAGGCTGAACCCTTTTTATACTGTGAGAGTTGATAGCATAAGATGTGTGCCTGCTGGGTCAGTATATCCTGCACGTGGGAGGGAGCGGGCTGGGAATGTGTTGGCATCTTTGCGTTTGGATACTTAGAGGTTCATTCTCTGATACAAACTCTTGTTGATTGAGGAAATAATTCATAAAAATAATTAATTCATTTACTTATTCAGGTAAGGAAGTTACCCCAGAGATCATTTTTGCTCAGTCATTTGGCTTTTAGTCTCAATGAAGGTCATAGTCACTTTTTAATTTTGTTCAAAAGTCAGTTATTCCAACCAGCACTTGTTTTGTATGCTAGGCCTGGGGGGGAGGGGGCCCTCCTGTTCTCAGCCATCTCAAAGCTTAGGGATTGGGGTTCAAGCTCTCTCCAGGGCCCAATGAGAAGAGAGCAGATCAGGGATACGCCATAGCGGGGGAGGCTTAGCTGGAGGATGGCCTTCCAGGCCAGCAGAGGAGTCAGCAGGGACAGGGAGGCTAGAACAGACTCCTACTGAGGGATTGCCTGGAGCCTTTTTCTGTTGTTCTAAAATTTTCCTTTGGACAACAGTTTACATTGTCCTAGCAGGTGAAGCTAGAAGCAGAATGTATATTTCATAGAGACTTTCCCTAAACCTTGCATCTGGCTTGTCTCCCCTCGTCAAGTGGGTAACTGTCTGCTTTCCTGCAGGACCACAGTCGCTTTGTCAACTGCGTGCGATTCTCTCCAGACGGGAACAGGTTTGCCACAGCTGGTGCTGACGGCCAGGTAAGGGCTGGGGCCGGACAGGGCAGGTGGCAGCTCACCTGCCTGCTTCTGAGACCACTCAGAGCAGACAGGCGGAGAGCTGGTCTTGATATGCAGAACTTGGGCATCTTCGCTCCCACCTCCTGGGACATGTCCTCAACCCTGTAGACACACCTCTGCTTTTAAATAGCACTGGAAGCTCAGCCTGTAAGCACTGGATTTTCAGAGCCACTGTCAATGGAGAAATGTTGTGCTCACTACTGAGGACGTTCACATGCGCATACACAAGTGGCCCACATGTGTTTTTATCTCTTGGAAGATCTACGTTTATGACGGGAAGACGGGGGAGAAGATGTGTGCCCTGGGAGGAAGCAAGGCCCACGATGGCGGGATTTATGCTGTGAGTATGAACGCAGTTCCTGACCTGGTGGTTGGGATTCGGCAGAGTCTGTGAGCAGCACTCACACTCAGTGTGAAGTTAGAAACTTGAAGTGAGGGACTGAGAGGGCAGTGGGGCAAAGCTTCAGGTCTTATTGAGAGGTTGGGAGAGGCCATTGGCAGGAACTGGAGATGGGTCCCATCCTTGCTTTGGGTGCATCCTATTCTCTCCCCAGGCTTGTCCTGATCAGAAATGAAGACTGTGAACGCTCTGTTTCCTGGGGTCTCTCCCCCATCTGAAGCTCTCTGGCTTGTGACACACAGTTTTTGTTTGAATAGATTAGCTGGAGTCCTGACAGCACCCATTTGCTTTCTGCCTCCGGAGACAAGACTTCCAAGATTTGGGACGTTGGTGTGAACTCTGTGGTCAGCACATTTCCCATGGGCTCCACAGTTCTGGACCAGCAGCTGGGCTGTCTGTGGCAGAAAGACCACCTGCTCAGCATCTCCCTGTCAGGGTACATCAACTACCTGGACAAGAACAACCCCAGCAAGCCCTTGCGGGTCATCAAGGTCAGGCCTGCTCTGGGGACGACTTTGCCCTTGGGGTGGGGCAGGAGAAGGGTGCATGTGGCCACAGAGGAAAGGGGAACTGAGAGAGGCCAGGCAGAAGCTGGAGAGATTCCCTGGGCCCTTGGGGTTTCAGTAGGAGGACAGGATGCTGGAGGCCAAGTCTCCCTTGAGCTGCTGTAAGAACTGGAGAGTCAGGGCCTGGTGGTGGGGCTGGGGCAGTGGCCATCACTCCCAGCTGTCGGGAGCTGTTGCTTCCTGAGGGACTCAGCCTCCCTGAATTGGGAGCTCAGTCTGTGCCTCACCTGCCTGCAAGGCAAGACCGGGAGCTCACCAAGCACTGGGGCTGTTAATGAGCATCGCCAAGGAGGTTGGTGCAGTGAGTGCCTGTAAGCGGAGCACTAGCGGGGAGCCTTGAACTGGACCTTGGCACTGGGTGGAATTTGAATGAGGGTGTAAATGTGAGGAAGACAACTTGATTTCTGTGTAGTCAAAGCAGGGAAGGCCTGAGGGAATGAAGGGATCAGGAAGAAATGGGGCTGGAGGAGTCGATGAGGCCAGGTGTGAGACCTGAGTGTCAGCCTGGGAGGACCAAGGCCCCTGCTTCCATGCACTTCCCTGGGGGCTCGCATGGGCCAGTGTTGCCAGGGGCTCCTTGTGTTCCCCTGGTTGGTTGGAGTCCTGCCTTCTCCCTGCCTTCGTGCTCGCCCTGTGAACATCTGGGGAGACTTGCAGCCAGACAAGAGTGAGGGCCGGGGGCCCTTTTGTGCCCTCAGGTCCTGCTCTGGCAGCAGCACGCACTCCAGACCATGTGGCCTCAGTCAGGCTCCTCTGGCTCTGGCAGGCCCAGGTGGGTGACACCTCCCGCGGCTGACCTGAGATTTCAAGGGAGGGGTTTCTGCAGCCAACTCCATGGATGCACTCCATCCCAGCAGCTAAGCTTTTCTCTGGCTTCTGTGTTCAGCCACTTCAGGCGGCAAACTCCAACACTTCCTTCACCCAGCTGCTGTGGAAAGTCTGAAGCCTGAAGTAAGGTTAGCATGGGCCAGTCTAGAGTAGCCCTCAGGGTGCCACGTGCCTGGTGCTGTGCATTGTGGCCAGTGACTCATTCATACTGTCGTGGTTTCTAGGAGGGGCTGCTCTGGCAACATCCTCATTTTTCAGGTGGACTTGCCCCCAAGGAAGGGGTATCCTTATCCCGTGTGAGTGAGTCCTAAGGGCCAGGTCACCTCAGTGCTCGTTGCCCCTGCCATCTCTGTGTTCCTCTGTTGGCGGACAGTGGCATTGTGCAGGAGGAGTGTTCTGAACTGTTAGGACAGACTCTTGAGTTCCCATTGGCCAGCCCCATGCCACCTGCTTTCATGAAGGCTCACATGAGGAGGTCCTGAGAACAGGGCAAGTGGGAGCACCTCCTCACCAGCCTCCCATCCTGGAGTGATGATCATGAAAGTGAAGGTGTGCACAGCCTGGAGGCAAGGAGGCTGTTGCCTGGGGCGGCTGGGTAGCTTCCCAAGACTGTCCCTACTCTGCTGGGCTGCTGATGAGTGGGATGGTGGGAAATTATGCATGAGTGATTCAGGCATTGTTGTCAGCCAGCTTCCACTGCCCAGAAAAGCAGTTTCCCATGGGCCTGTCATTGGGCGCCAGAGGTCTGTCCCCAGGTCTGCCATCCTGTGTCTATTAGCAGGACCTTTCTGGGAGAGCAGGAGGCTTGTGTGTGTCTGCTCCTGCTATCACCGCTACTGCTGATTGCCTAGGACTGGGTGCCATGGTGAATCTTGTGGGCTTTTACAGTTGTCAGAAGAGAAACCTATCTCCCTGGTCTCAGCCACACCTGTGTGAACACTCAGTGTTCAGTGCTGGTCTCAGGCTGCCACGGAGTTGGGCTAGTGGTGCTCGGCCCTGCCTACACAGGAGAACCACCTGGGAACTTTAAAAAGTGCTTGTTTTTTAAAAAGGTTTTTTAAAGCACTTGCTGCTTTCTGAACCCGAAGAATTCAGTGTGTTTCCAGGATGGTCTCAGGGCAGCTGAGGGCCAGCTTTGTTAAGCAAGCCCAGGCCTTGCAGAGGGGACACCTGGGGAGTTCTGGGCCAAGCCAGGAAGCTAGGAACTTGCATTTCTTGCAAGTTCCTAGGTGAGGCTGTTCTTTCAGGTGGAGAATGTTTGCACACAAGTTACCTAGCTTCTTATTGAGTGCAGGTTCTGATGCAGCAGGACTAGCAGACCGAAGCCTCCAGTGCAGACCACGCTGGTCTGAGGCCCCCGATGTATGTAGCAGGACTGGCTGGTAGGGTGATATATTGGGAGGAGACAGCCTGGCTCAGTGCAGTGTGGTGATTCTCTCCCCACGACTCCACTGAAAGAGAAGTGACAGGGTTCCTGATTTTCCAGTTCCTCTGAGAACTGTGTGTGCCTGTCTCTGAAGATAAATGCCATGTCATGGCTACAGGTAGAGCATCATGGAGTGCTTGGAGAGTCCTGGGAAAGGTCCTGAGCTCAGATTTGCCACCTGGCACTCAAGCGTGGCTGATGAGCAGAGAGGGGCCAGCCAGGACCTGCCTCACTCCACAGGGGAAGAACTGTCCCAGGGGCAGTTACACCGGAAGCCAGTGTCTGGGTAGAGTTCTTCATGCCCCTTGCATCTGCAGTCAGGGAAGTTGGGGCGAGAGTTTCAGGGATTTCAAACAGCCCTGGTGGGGAGTGGATGGTTGAGAGAAGAACCCTCACAAGCCAGGGCATGACACAAACCTGGCCCAGCACCTGCTTCTGCAAGCTCGGGGTTTTCTGAGCTGACCCCCTTGAACTGCTGTCCTCATGTGTGATGGGTCCAGGCCGCATGTCTGCACATGTTGGGTACTCAGGTGCCAGGCTTTGGCTCAGACCTGTGCCCTAGCCCAGGCCAGTGTCGGGTGCTTTGGAGGAGGGGAGCAAAAGGTGAGGGTTTGTCAGATGAGCAGGAGATTGGGGAGGGGCTGAGTGAGACTCAAGGAATGGTGTTTAGGCAGCTGTGGCTGTGGGGTCTCAGCACACCTATGCTTTCGTGTGTTGGACATCTGTCACCCAGAGGCTTCATTGGCAGAAAGCGGCAGAGGAGTGGCAGAGGGCAGGGTGGTGTGTCCTTAGCTCACACTGGCCCATGTGTCTCCTCCACAGGGTCACAGTAAATCAATCCAGTGTCTGACGGTGCATAAAAACGGCGGCAAGTCCTTCATTTACTCTGGGAGCCACGACGGGCACATTAATATCCTTTGACTCAAAGCTGGTTCCAGAACCACTGGCAGGAGGGAAGAATTTTCTGTTGCTGTAGTGCCAGAGGCAAGGCAAGTCAGGTGGTTCCAGGCACAACTACCCGATCTTCCAGCCAACATGGCCTCTAGGGGTATCATGTCTACACACGGGCCCCCCACCCTCAGCGGCTGCAGGCCTAATGCTGAGGGAAAGCCACTGGCAGGCTTGACCCCATCTGTCCTTCTCACTGTGCAGCCCTGAGTATGGGGCTTAACTGCTGTGAACTTGAACTCCTCCTCTCCCTGTAAGCGACAGCCAGCACCAGCCCGCACCAACCCTCTCCTACCACAAGCAGTAGGATCACTGACCCTTACAACTCAGACGTGCCTGGTGCCCATCAGTAGAGTCTTTGTTTTAAATATGGGGAGACTGGAGCTCAGGGAACGTAGCACCCTCCTCAGAGTCATATACCTTGTCGTCCTCAAGAGCTCCTGGTGCTTTGTGGCCCCTCCTTGATGATCTCTGGAGGCCCCCGTATAAAACCCTCGAATGGGGTTTATATGAATGAGTCCTCTGGTTTTTCCTCAATGATGGGGGTTTCTGTTAACTCTTCCTGTGTGACCTGGGACTGGTGACCCCCCCCCCCCGGACTGTTTTAAGCCTTGGAGCAGCTGTGTGCAGGGTGCCAGACTCTGCCCACACACATTGTGAGCCCCTGGTGCTGTGTGTTGTCCTGCCGCCTGCCATGAGCATCACACTGTGTCAGGCCTGCCCTTTATATATGACCCTGGCCCAGAGGGGGCTGTCCAGGACCCAAGGAAGTCTCCCCACAGAGCTGAGAGGAGTACAGATGAGCCACCCTCTGGCCGCTTCATGGAAATGAGGGGTACAGATGGGTGTGGCTTGCCTGAGGCTAGGAGAGAAGGCCTCAGAGTCTCCTGCCATGCCCGTCCTTGGCAGCCCTCCAGCCCCGCTGTCTCCCTGCTGCATCCCGACCCTAGTGTAGCACACCCACACTTCAGATAGTGTCTTCCCAGGGATACGTCCACTGGGGCACATGGCTACCTTCCCAGGGAACCATCACCTTCATTTGAAATGTGCTTCTCATTTGTTGATATAAAAGCAGAATGTATGTCATTACTAAAGTCACACCTTGGACATGAGCACCTCAGGCTTGGTCCCTGGGGGGATGGGGTAAGCCCCAGGCCATAAAGCAACAGCCCCCGGGCAGGCATCAGCAGAGCAGTGGGCACAGCCAGCTTCCTGCTGATGGTTGTTGCCATGGCAGCAGTTTACAGAAAAAGTAAATGGCAGTAAAAAGCTTCGCTCTTAGGGTGCTCCTCCATCACTACAGGTTTCCTTGAGAGAACTGTTCCAATATTCAGCACGCTGCTAACTGCTGCCGGTCTGCGTGGTCATATCATCTTGTGGCTTGACCTTGTATGACATTGTCACAAGGAGACTTAGCTGGGCAGTGCCTCTTGGCCCATGGAGTTTAAAATGGCCTGCTGACTTGGAGTGGGGCTGATGTGTCGTGTGCCCATCTTGCTGGCTCACCGCATGCCTGAAATTCCAGACTTGGAGTCAAGGAGGAGTCCCCTCAGGCCCAGCGCTTGCTGCCCATCCCTCACGTGTCGGGAGGTGGGACTGGCTATGACACCTCCCCCAGCCCCCCGTCCTGGAATCCTAGCTTTTCCTTAATCCCCTGCCCTACATTACTGGGATTCAGAAACAGGGGAGAATGACTCCTTTGCTGGCAAAGGCCACACCAATCAGGTGTCTAGGATGGCCGTGGATGAGTCAGGGCAGCTCATCAGCTGCAGCATGGATGACACGGTGCGGTACACCAACCTCATGCTGCGCGACTACAGGTAAGCACGCCTGGGGTCTGCAGGGACACAGAGGGAGCCTCAGAACCCTACCAAGACCCTTTGCAATTTGCATTTACTATTCCTGATAGCTCACATCTTTCCCTGAGTATCATTCTCTTGTTGTCAGCCCTGAGCGCGGTATAGTATACAGACTCCAGACGATCTAGGTATTGTTTGTGCCCACATAGATGATGACCAGGTGGGGGCTCTGTCTCAGGATCAGGTGGAACAGATCACATCCCTGCTCTCCAGGGACTTGCCACAGTCGCTCTGTCTCTCTTCCTCAGTAAAGGCGGGTAATGATGAAGCCTGTATGCTCCATTGTGAGGTCAGCACAGGGCAGGAACTGAGTACAGGGTACCCTCCTGCTCAGGGGTGAGACAGGCACGTGGCGATATTGAAAGACAGTGTTTGTCTTGTTTTTGCTCTGGGCCTTGAGTCAGTGGAGCTGGAAGAATAGCCGTTGACAAGTGATCTGAAGTTCTAAGTGTAGCTGAGGATGACGGGGAAACGTCCTAGTCCTGACAAGGCCTGTGAACCTCCAGTGTCCCCACGCCCAGGAGCGACCCCTTCCCTGCCCCTGTGCTTCACGTGTGACCCCATTGTGTGGCCTGGGGCCTGTCTCACCTGACTGTTGCTGGGTCCTGAAGAGTGTTTTGTGGCCTCATTTGGGCTTGTTGCTTGAGTCTGCTTATTAACGGACCAAGTGCCTGTGGGTCAGTTGAGCCTCCCAGGTAGTAGTAGTGGCCCCAGAACCTAGGCATCCAGGCCCCAGTCCTCTCACTGCTGTCACACATCCCTGCGAAGGACTTCCCTGGGCTGCACTGGCCCGGCTGTGGGAGAACTCGAGGCCCTGACTGAGCTGGCCTCCTAGTGCTGTTGCTGCAGGCAGGGTCCTTCTAGGGTGCCTTTGGGACTCCACACTTGGCCCGTCACAGACGTTTCCTAGATTTATAGTTTTCAAGAGTGTGTGTGCAGATTTTTCTAGGATGAGTTTTGGTAGCGTTGGCCAAGACAAAAGCTGACACGTGATTTTCACTCATCAAAGGTAGTGGAGTCTTAAAAGTTACCCCCCCCCCACCAACCCCAATGGTAGGAGCAGAACTCAATTCTGCCTGTGCCCAGGAAATTCCAGAGTCTTTAGTCAACAGATGTTGACAAAAGCTGCTACTGGACAGGATGATGGAGTGGTGGGTACTTACCACATTCACAGAGGAACAGAAACTGTCCTTTCACGTCCACTCACCACCCCTTTCCCCACCCCTAGGCCCTGTTGTGACTGGTAATCTCTCTGCCCTGGAGTAATGGGTCATTTTTTACCATCCTTTCATATTTGACCAAATCCTTTCTTCAGCATAGACAGCAGTAGAATTTCCCTCTTCTAAATGGCTAAATTCCTGCCGTTTTGCAGTAAGTGTACATGAATACTTACACTGTGCTGTGTAAATACTGAATGTTTCCCTTTCTCTCCAACAGCGGACAAGGCGTTGTGAAACTGGATGTCCAACCCAAGTGTGTGGCTGTCGGCCCTGGGGGCTACGCCGTGGTCGTGTGCATTGGGCAGGTAGGGGTCTGGCCTAGATCTTGACTAGAAGAGGTGGAGGAACAGGCCGGAGCTGATGGCTGTGTGATGCCTGCTTGCTGAGTTCCCCCATGCCTCTGGGCAGTGTTTCTGCGAGGGTTCCTTTGCACTGCGCTAACGAATGGACATGCTGCTCATCCGTGGACATGGCTGGCCAAAGGGCAGAGCTGGGACTTGTCTGTGAGCTTCAGCCCACACCTCACGCCCATCAGGCTGCAAGGTCTGGGAGAGACTGGGGGGCGTGCCTGTCTTCACTCATGTTGGATTCCAGCCCTGCCTCCTTGGAACTGTGTGGCTTCGGGCTTTACCTCACTGTCTCTGAGCTTAGTCTTTCCTCATCCCCAGCAGAGTCACAGGAGTGATAGTGAGGAAGCATGTGTGAGGCTTCTCACACCATCTTAAGTTATTTTCATAGACAGCAGGCTGAGGCTTAGAGCAGTCCAGCGACAGGCAGCAGAGTGGCACCTGGCCGGAGTGGGGTGTGGTTTTTCTGAATCCACAGCCTGGCTTCTGCTTCCAGACAGGGAGGTCCCTGCACACCGTTTCTTTAGAATTTCTGGAACCAAGTGCTCTTGACTGAGATCCACCGACTCACCTCGTACGGGATTCTGCTCTGTGGCCAACATCATCTTTCAGCAGCACGGCATCCCAGCGTGTAGCTCAGGGCAGGCAGGTGGCACCTGAGCCCCCATTGGCGCAAGTGGCAGGCCTGCTAAAGAAAGCATCCACTCAAGACTCGCTGCCCCTCCTTCCTTTGAGCTTAGTTGCTTCAGGGAGAATGGATTTCTGTATGTCCTAGATAACGAGAACTCCCTGCCAAGTAATTATTGCCAACAGCCTGGACAGCCGGGGGGCGGGGGGACAAAGAAAGCAGCAGCATGGAGCACTGTGGGGTGTGGGGAAAGGCTGGAAAGCAGAGTTCTAGCAGGCAGCAGGTGAGGGGTGGACACTCGGGCTTCACTACACCCCGGGGCCTCGGGCTGCACTCTGTGGCTCAAGGCCTCAGTTTCTTCACCTGTGAATTGTGGGCAGAATCGGCCGTCCGTGTTCCTGAGGCTTTGAGTGAGGGTTATATGAGGACATTCAGAGCCAGGCTTAGCTGGTACCTGCCCTCAGGGATATGAGGGTCCCCGGTAGTGTTGTTGATTGTGGGTACCAGCTCCAGAGTCCTGGACCCCTTGGAATCACGTGTGATGTTTTTACTGTGATCTGCCATGACTCATCAGTCTTCCAAGGCCTCTGGGACCCCCACTCCAGGGGCGAATGTTCCGCATAATTCCCTTTTACCAGTCACAGCGTCAGGAGGGTGCTGGAAGTGTCCTGGAATTTTAGATCAGGAAACGTCCAGGTTCAGGTCTCATCTCGGGCACTTTTGTGGACAAGCATGCTGTCTTTCTTTACCTGTGGGGTGGGTGAGCCCACTTCCTGAGCCCGGCATATGAGAGGTACATCTTCAGTAATAGGTGTTAGGGTGCTGTAGTCTACCTCACAGCACACTTGGAAGCAGAGGCCTGGAGGATAGGGCGGGGCTACCTGCCCTTGGAGGACAGCTGATGGCTCAGGCAAGGGTAGAGTGGAGAAAGCCAGATCTGTCACCGAGCAAGGCCACAGTCTGGGAACAATCCGTTAGAATCTGGTGGTTTACAAGAAGTGAAGGGACAGAAGAACCCTTCCCCCATCATGTAGAGCCTCTGCCACTGGTGCTAGAGGCAAAGGACAGTATGGGGAAAGGCTTGGATTATGGGCATGCGCCCCGTTCAGCCCATGGGAGCCATAGGGTCTTGGCATGTGGTGTGAGCTCTCTGTGTCCCCTTTTTGCCTATGCAATAGGGGAACTGACCCCTGCCTTCTGGGTCTGGAACACTGTGGCAGGGTGCCTGGCACACACCCAAGGTAGAGTAGGCCTCACTGAGGGTTTTGTTCACAATTATTACTGCTGCACTTACCTCGAGCATTGAAGTCTATCATCACTGTATCCAGATACTACTGAGTTCTTATCCTCTGTGACACTGAGACCCAAGACAGTGTATGAGCTGTCACTGCAGCCAGGATCAAGCCCCAGTCTTTCTGTCTCCAGAGCCCTGCTGGGTCAACAGTGTTCTGTGGGAGTGTCTCCACTAGGGCCTGGACACTGTGCACTAGGCACCATGGCATTTATAAGGACAGACAGGCCGGTGTGACTTGACCCGCCCTGAAGACAGGCTCTTGCCCTCCTAGAGCGGGTCAGGAGCAAGGCAGCACTGTGCTGGCATGGCCGCAACCATGAGGAGTCCACTTTCCCCAGTGGGCTCAGGGCCTTGGAGAACAGCCCTCAGCCCCAGGAGCTGCACGGGCCTCCTGTCCACCTTTCTGTGCTGATGACTGTCATCTCCCTTTTCTTTCCCGGGATTGGGAAGCAGAGTCTTGAACTTGGAAGGCCCCTCAGCCCCGGGTGCCCATGCCTGTCACCTGGGCGCCAGCACTGCCCCAGCCGGAGGGGAACCATGTGCTGATGATGAACATTGGCTCTTCTCTGAGAGTCCAAAGCCTGGGATCGTGTCTGCCATTTTCTCTTCCACTGTTGCCTTAGAGCCTTGTCATTTCCCACCACTCCTGTCCTTTTGACCCCTATGTAGTCTGTTCGCCAAAGTTCAAAGGCCAAGTGATCTTCTAACAAGCTTGCTGTAGTAACACTACTACAGTGACAATGATGGTAGCAGCCAGCATTTACTGAGACTCTTACTGACCAGGACCTGCTACTACCCTGCTCTTGCCTGGTGAGGGTCCCAAGGCTGGGCCCAGACCAGGACGTGCTCCTTCTGCTGAAGGGTGGTTTTCCCCAAGGGGCTCTGCTGCTCTGACTACTGCCTGTGTATGCCATAGGTTGTCCTGCTGAAGGACCAGAAGAAGTGCTTCAGCATCGACAGCCTCGACTATGAGCCCGAAGTGGTGGCGGTGCACCCTGGCGGGGAAACAGTGGCGGTCGGAGGCGCGGTAAGGCCCATTCCTCTGATTTCCGTATCTGGCTTCAGTGTCTGGGCTACTTGAGGTGGCATGAGCCGTGAGTCCTGGACCTGTCTCAGGGAAGACAGAGGATGGGAGTGTGGGGATAGTCGAGGGTTGCGAAGGACCTGCTAGAGCCCAGCCACCTTCTGCCGTCCAGAGCCAGTGCCTTCTCTGGCTGGCTGCAGTCTCCGTGGCCCTTCCATGAGTCCCTTGTGGCAGGGTAGGCAGCAGGTGCTCAGTGTCTGAGTAGCAAGGCCAGAGGTGTGCTGGCCCTGCTGTGCTATCGGGGGCCTCTGGGTCGAGCAAGCCCTGGGGAGTGATTGTATTACAGTCGTTGTCAGCAGACCCACAGCCAAGTGGCAGCTGGGCCAGGATGTCATGACTGAGGTACTTAAAGTCTTGTAGGGGCCCAGGGCCCCGGTCAGCGAGGTGAGGAGCTCGTGGCAGGGAGCACAAGGAAGGAAGCCCTAGGACTTGGAGTCAGCCTTGTGCACAGTTGGGAGAGCACCAGAGGGAAGCATCTCAGGAAAGGAACTGTGTCATGGGGCTGGGCTCGTAGGAAGAGTGACAGGATGTTTTGGCACCTTTGAGGTATGGCACTAACCTGAGTCTTTCACTGTCTTCCTTGAGTTCTGCTTTCTCGTCATCCACAGTGCGATTCTCATGCCCTTTGATAACGAGTGCTTGTGCATGCAGGGTGGGTGCAATCTGACTGGCCCAGTCCTTAGTGCCTTGTAGATAAGTTGTTTCAGTCTTCCCAGCACAGGAGGGTGGCACTCTGGTAACACGTCCACCTCGGGCGTGGAGTGCCCTCCTGTGCTGGAGGCCAGGCCAGCAGGTTTACTGTCCCGGAGTTCTAGCTGTGACAGCTGGGCTCTGGGGCTAGCCTGCTCAGGTGCAGTAAATGTCCTGCACCAGCTAGTTTGAGGGCCCCTGGAGGCCGTCTGTGCCCCACAATGCCGATAGCCCCTCTTACAGCTGCTTGGAGGGTGTTGGGCTCATCCATGGGAGGAGTGTACCCAGTGCCTGGCATGTGGGTGGTATACAGTGGCACTAGCTGTGCAGCGTCCAACCCCCCTGTCTACTGGGCAGGCCTCCTCCCCACCAAAACCTTCCTGGCACCTGCTCATTCAGCCTCTAGGACCCCATGGTTCAGGGTCCCGAACAGTGCCCTGGGTATTCTTACTGCAGTCTCACCTGGGAGTTGAGGGAGCCATCCACCCCAGGACCTAGCCCTTGCCTGGAGCCATGGGCACAATTCTGGCAGGTCCACACTCAGGTCAAGCCTCCCTGCCTGCAGCTGTTGGCCTTCCCTCAACCTTCCAGGCAGGAGCTCTGGCCAGCAGGGCTCATCTTGGCAGTGGCTATGGGGCCTAGTTAGACCTGGTCACCATTGGTGTTTCTAGGGAAATGGGAGAAGTGGTGAACCCAAGGTCATTCTTTCTCAGGCAAGGAGAATGGGGCTTGTTAGCCCTTCACTTGCAGCTGTTTTTATTCATCATTATTGGTGCTGTCATCCTTGGTGGCCTTAGGACATGTAGACCTTGTTACCTGCTCTTCAGAGATGTGTCCTGTGCCCTGTGTCTGGCTGCATCCTCAGTCCAGGCCCCTCGCCAGGAGACTCCTCACCTTCCCCTCACCCACCCACCAGCAAATCTTGCTTTGGCTCTGGGCTGGAGCACCGCCAGCTCCCACTGGGGCCTGTCCTGCTCCATGCTGCACCGAGGATGTCCCTCTTCTTTGTGTTCTTAGGGTGGTCATCGTCCCTGTAGCCCAACACAGCCTGTGTCTGGGGCCTCTGGGCCTGTCACTGTTATCGACCCTCCCTGGCCTGGTCCATTCCCCTACTCGACCATCTTGTGGTGTGTTTACTTTTTACAGAGGAGTGCGCAGCCAGGGTCCTGGGGCAGGAGATAAAGGCTGGGCTGCAGTTTGTACCAGGTATTCCTCTGCATAGCCAGACTCTGTAAGGAAACTGAAACCGGGAGACAGTTTGCTCTCCCAGCTCATGCCTTAGGTCTATCAGCAGTTTTCATTTCTCCTGGTTGTCACCAGACCTAGGCCTGTACACAGGTTCACATCTGCATTTATACTGCTTTTTTCTGCTGTCCCATATACATTGGGCTTTGTTTGTTTTAACAGCATATAACATTCCAGCCAGTGACTGTCCAATGCTTATTTAACCTGATGTTGGACATGTGGTGGCTGATTTCTTTTTCTGGTACACCCCTGGAGCTTCCTGGGTGATCCAGAAACACAGCTCTTTTCCTTCCTTTGAGCGCTTTCCTGGTAGACAGTTTCCCTCTTAGAAGACCACGTAGTCGTGACTCCTATCACATGTAGGCATTAGGAGAGCCCTAGAAGAAGCATGGCTTGTCTGTGTGACCTCGGAAGGCTTTCTGTGCTCAGAAACCCTGCACATCCATGGACGTTCCTAGGACATCCACTAAGTCTGGCCTGAGCTATTATCCCATTCTTCTCCAGTTTTGGGGGTAAGAGCCAGCATGAGTGAGTCATGAAATAACCGGGGCTTTCACCAGTACCGGTGGAATATCTGGCTTTTCTGAGTTTGGCTCCGTGGCCTCAAGGGGGCAGGCTGGTCTCTCCAGTTAGTTTGCCTTCCAGGAGGCCCCGATCTGTCGATGAGGAGAGGCGGCCAAGACTGGCCTCCTGGCAGTGGCCCAAGAGTTTCTGTAACAGAGACTGGCAGATGACGGTTTTCTTACTTCCTCCTCCCTGCCACCCTGTCTGCTTCGCTGAGGCGCGCAGGGACTCTGGTTAAGGAGAGCTGGGTAGAGCCCGGGAGTTGTAAACGTGGGGACCCTGGGGCCAGTGGCGATAGCCATGGGGAAGTGGCATGTGCCCTTTGAGAGAGCAAGGGGGCTGTCCCCAGGGAAGTGGTGTCTGAGCATGATGGGGAGATGGGCAGCTCCTGAGGGCGGGCAGGGCAGCCAGGGCGCTCACCTGACACCTGGGGCAGGAGGGGACAGCCTCAGGAGAACAGAGAAGCTGGGTGACAGGCAGGCCTCACTCAAAAGCGGCAGCTGTAGGCGTTTTCTCTTTGACTCGTGCTTGGACTCTGGGGCATTTATGAAAAGGACAGGCTCCTGGGCCCTAAGACATGCAGATCTCAAGGTGGGGGAAGCCTAGGATAGGGTAACTCAGCTGCTGGGAGAGCACACTATGAGGCCTACTTGCAAGTTTTAGGAGATGCCCTCCCCTGTGTGTGAAAGAGGGAGCCCACCTGGCTACAGGGAGCCCAGGTGGGGCCCGGATGTGTGCTGGTGCCCAGCGACAGGGCAGCAGTCAAAGGCCAAGGCGCTTTTTCTTAGAGACCCTGGCCCCTCCCCCCAAAAGAGGAGGGGATGTGGTGTGTGTGGGAGTGGCTCACGTTCTTTCTGTCTCCCATTGCAGGATGGCAACGTCCACCTGTACTCTATCCTGGGCACAGTGCTGAAGGACCAGGGCAAGCTCCTGGAGGCCAAGGGCCCTGTGACTGATGTGGCCTACTCTCACGACGGCGCCTTCCTCGCCGTGTGCGACGCCAGCAAGGTGGTCACAGTGTTTAGTGTTGCCGACAGCTACTCGGTGAGCAGTGCCTGTCCCTGTGCTGGGTGGTGGTGGGAGGAGGCGGCAGTCCGGGCTCAGTGACCTTGAGCTGTGCTTTCCAAGCCTTAGTCTTCTCATCTGAGTAGTGGGTGCCTGGAGGGAGGCTTCAGAGGAATCTGTGGATTTCAGGGTCGCCTGGCAGGAAGTTGGCACCTGATAAACTTGGATCCCCATCGCTGTCACCGCAAGAGACAAGGAAGGTGATACGGGGTAACTCAGATCTGAACCTTGACCTGCCACCTCTGTTTCTACCTGCAACTAGGAGAACAATGTTTTCTATGGACACCATGCTAAAATCGTCTGCCTGGCCTGGTCGCCAGACAATGAACACTTTGCCTCTGGTGGCATGGACATGATGGTGTACGTCTGGACCCTGAGTGACCCGGAAACCAGAGTCAAGATCCAAGGTGACTCCCTTCCCCCGGCATTGGCAGATAGCGTCCATGGGTCTGTGCTCCACAGACTGTGGCCATCCCAGGGCCCCGCACCCAACTCTGCTTCTAGGGAAGTGACTCAGTGGAGGCGAGGGTCTCCTTCCCTTCAGCGGTCACTAGTTGTTCTGCTGTCTGCGGTACCCGTGCCGAGGGACCGTAGGCTGCTCTGTTTCCTCCACAGGACAGTGCTGAGCTGAGTGAAGGCCTCACTCTTGATCCCCCGCCCCCACCCGCCAGGACTAGAACCCGTGGTGTGGCTCATGAAGAGGCCAAAGTCAGCGAGCCCAGGGCCAGGTTTGCTGTCTCCCTGAGACAGCTGTGTCCAGCACGAGTATAACGTGAGCCATGTGCAGATGTGACACTTTTCTAGTAGCCACATTTAAAAACAGAACAGGTGAAATTTTTAACAGTATGTTTCACTTAAGCAAACATACCATCATTTCATTCCTGTGGCATCAGTGCATGTCTGAGTATGGCTCCATGTGGAAGGCACCTCCTAATAGTCTACACCCTTTCCTCCCCACCCAGCGCAGTCTTGTCCCCTCATCTGTTTTCGACACAAGCCCAGCCTTGTGTGACAGACATCCATGGGGGCCTATTTAAAAACAAGTCTAAACCCACCCCTCATAGCTTGTTTCTTAGCTGCAGGCCAAAGGGGGCACCATTAATCTGTGTCTTCAGCGTCCCCGGGTGGGCTGGCAGAGAGGGCAGGCAGCCCAGTCCAGGGTAAAAGGATACATAAAGCAGATTTTGACAGCTGTCCTGACTGATAAGCAAATGGACAGTCTTGTAGTGAGAATCCAGCAACTTCATGAATGAAATGGATCAAGAAAAATTACAGCAGGAACTAGTTAAGGGCTCAGGGTCTGTGTCAGCTCTGAGGTCGTGGGCCACTAGATACTAATTGGCCTCAGTGCTGGGGGCTTTGTGCAAATGTTGAGTTCTGAAGAGTCAGCGTGGCGATGTGGGACAGAACGCTGAAGCCTCACCTCACAGCCTGTTGAGTCATGCTTGGTGGCTTGTGGAGCCCCAGGCCCACGTGCCTTCTGTGGGCTGAGGCATTTGGTATTGGGGCATGGGCCATGCCAGAGGTGGAGGCTGAGGGTGAGCGGAGCAGAGAGCTGTTGGGATCGCGAGCGGGTGGGACTGGGTGACTGGAGCTCTAGCGCCAAATCATCTGTGGTGTGGTTCTTGAAGAGGCCGAAGTCAATGAGCCCCCAGCCCCCTGGGTGTTTCATTGGTTGTTATGCCCCCCATTTTAATTCACACGCGTACTATATATCTGTGTGGGTGTTGTCTGCATATTATTGCTTTTATGCATCAAAAGTAGTACTTGGTCACCAGGACTTGGAGAGAGAGGGAGCTGCTGGCATCTGGTAGGTGGAGGCCAGGGCTGCTGTCATTGTCCTGCAGCTCATGGCAGGGAATTACCCAGCCTGGGGTCAGCAGTGCCCAGGCTGAGAATCCTGCCCCCACTTGCCGCCATGCCAGACTATTTAGAGCTGTCCATGGCTGGTTTCTTGAGGGCCCTGTTGATGATTTGGGCGTGGGCTGTCCATCCTTCTGGTCCAAGATGTATGTGCAAGAAAGCAGGGGAGTGTGGCTTTTCTCACAGCGTGTCCTGCCTTCCAGATGCACACCGGCTGCACCACGTCAGCAGCCTGGCCTGGCTGGACGAGCACACGCTGGTCACAACCTCCCATGATGCCTCTGTCAAGGAGTGGACAATCACCTACTGAGGAGCCCCATCCGCGAGACGGACCGAATCAGGGACTAGAGTTTAACTGCAGCGGAACATGTCATTTCCCTTTTTCTGTGATGCGCCCCCTTGCCCCCGTCCCGCCGCAGGAGGGAGGAGGGCCTCTTTGGTGACCCTCGTCTGTCTGCAGGGTGTCTGTACACGTCCTTCTGAAAGCTTTAGACAGGAACAGTTTGCACATGAAAAATAAAGTGAGCACTTCAACAGTGTGTGGCCTGTAACTAAAACCCATAGCCCAACCAAACCTTGGGAGTGTGGAACATTCCAGAGGCAGCAGCCTCAAAGGCACACCGAACCCTGCCCCCGAGGCTTCTGCTGTCTGTCGGGGGAGGCTGTCAAGGTGAGCAAGCTGCGCTCCCACGTTCCTACCTGCAGAACATTTCTGTACTAGCGAGACAAGGGCGTGTCTGTTGCAGTCCAGCAAAGCCAGAATTCTGTGTGGAACAGATGTCTGTCTCTTCCGTAGTGTATGTGTCACCACGTGGCCGCCTCCAGGTGACACAGGAGTACATATGTCACCTTGGACGTATTTCGTTGTCAGATTTTGTGCTTGGTTTTTAAGAATGGAATAGTGGGGTTTTTTTTTTAATGTATCTTAACTGTTGCCTGTCCATGTTTACAAGCTAACGTGTTGATGACACCATGTCCAGGCTTTTAGAGTACTTGTTAGCCAAACGGAGGTGTCCTGGTCACCATTTCACCATTGTGCTTTGATGTTTCTTGTCTTTCTCTCCCCCTTCTCCCAAGAGCAAAGGTTAATTTAAGGGCAAAGACGAAGTCACTGTAAACTAATCTGTCATTGTTCTTACCTTCTTTTTCTTTTTCAGTGCAGAAATTAAAAGTAAGTATAAAGCACCGTGATTGGGAGTTTTTTTGCGTGTGTCGGAATCACTGGTAAATGTTGGCTGAGAACAATCCCTCCCCTTGCACTTGTGAAAACACTTTGAGCGCTTTAAGAGATTAGACTGAGAAATAATTAAATATCTTTTGTCTTCATTGTGGATCGCTGACTTTGTACAATGGGGCACTTGGGGGTGGGAGAAGGGAGGGAAGCTTTTTGGGATTCTCATGGCCGTCAGTCTCACCGGCCTGCAGCTTCAGGAGTGTTCGATTCCTCGTGTGGTGGAAGGGAAGCCTTGGAGAAGGGGCTGGACTCCTGGGTCCTGCTCCCACCCCTACTGCCAAATTGAGCGACCTGGGCCACACCCTTCACTGTGCCTAAATACTTTCATTTATGGACTGAAAACAGACCATATGATGTGTCCCATCTAATTCTCAAGTCCTTTGTACTCTGTACTCTTTCCCATACTGCTTTCAGGTAAGAAATAGCAAGCACTCAGATATTTAGAGAAACTAAGTTCCCAAGCATCCAACAGAATTGCAAAGGGAAAAGCACTATTTTGGGGTGGATAAACAACATGGCAGAATTGTAAATTTTGCCAATCCCAGTAAGAAAGTTTCCCTCCAAGGGTCTGATTATGTTATGTCTACAGTTCAAGTATGAAGGAGGAGCTACAAAGGTCAAGAAAAGAAAAATACGAGTCTGTAGTATCTAAAGCTGGGTGTGCCACAAGATTGTTCCTGTGCCTCCTTAGATTTGGGACAAGGTCACGTTCATAGCAGTGGGAAATGGTGAATCATTCAGTGAATGGTGCTGATAAAATTGGGTAACAATCTGAAAAATAATATTGCTTACCTTGTCCTTAATAGGAGACTAAATTAAAAGATCAAAGTTTTGAATGTTAAAAAATAGAACCACAAGAGTGCAAGAAAATATAGCAAAACTTAGTCACACAAACTCTAAGGGTTTCTAAGAATGACAAAAACTAAAAGTAATACATCTGACTACATACATGCATTTAAATCTAGCTATATCTATGTCTATATATAAATGTAGGTTAAATCTTCATTGAAGGGGACAAAAACAGTCACAAAATCCAAAAACATGACCAAGGTCACAAAAACGTAAAACATGGACTAGACCATAGGACATGTAAGCACAAGGAGAGGACCCCAAAAAGACCCCTTGTGGTACAGGTAAGTGTACTGCTAGGTAAGTGTCCTAGAAACCCATTTGGCACCAGTGTACCGGCTAGCATTTTAAGAGGCTGCGTTTGGCTTCAGTGAATTTTTTTTTTGGAGATTGTTTTAATGTGTGCTCATTTAATGGGGGGTGATTTACGAGTGTACCTGCCACGCCGTGCTGAGTGTTCAGCAGTTTTTCACCAAAAAACGTCATGACCCTCATTCCCCACCCTCCCTATTCACCCAATCTCGCCCCAAATGACTTGTTTCCCCATGAAAGAAGTCCTCAAAGGGAAACGTTTTGCTGATGTGGAAGAGGTGAAACAAAAAACAAACACTAAAAAGCATCAAAATTGAGTTCAAAACCTTTGACCAGGGGAAAAAGTCTCAATAGGTGTGTCAGACAGAGTACTTTTAAAGTGACTGAAGTTTTTAAACATGTAAGAATACATAATTTCTTATAAGGTAAATTCTGGGATTTTTTTAGGTCCCCTTGATAATTTGGCTTAATTTTTCTTTATTTCATGTTTTTTTTTTTTTTTTTTTAGTTGGAGTCTCACTCGGTCGCCCAGACTGGAGTGCAGCGGCCGCTCCCGGCCACCGCAGCCTCACCTGCTGGGCTCCGCGATCCTTCCGCCTCAGCCTTCTGAGTAGCTGGAATTAAAGGCATGTGCTACCACACCTGGCTGATTTTTTGATTTATTGTAGAGATGAGGTCTCGCTGCCCAGGCGGGTCTCGAACCCGCGGGCTCAGGCAATCCACTCACCTCAGCCTCCCAAAGGTGTGGGATTACAGGCTGAGCCACCGAGCCCGGCTCATGTTAAATTTTTAAATGAAATGTGCATGTCATATGTGGGAAAGTTTTCAAAGTGTAGATTAAAAACTAAGTCACAGAATAATGAATGTAGAGTGGCCCCATTCATGCAAAAAGGCCACGGACTCGATGTAAAAGCAAGGCTTTGAAGTTTGAACCCCACAGCGGAGGGGAGGAGGCTGCCTCTCGTTCCTTCACTCCATGAAATTAGAGGGTTCTAAAAAAAGATCTGTGCCCAGGATCTCCACCCATTTCAGAGAGGGAGGTCTTTGTGCTCACAACTTTAAAAGAAAAAGAAAAAGCTGCTTGTTTGACTTAGGAGAGTGCAGAAGAATGCTGGTAGCTTTTTAAAGTTAAGGGCTTGCTGGTGGTCCTCGGTCGCAGCCTAAGCACCAAATCACAGTTACTGTTTTGAAAGAGGGCAGAAGCAGAATCACGGGAGTGGCCCAGGTGGGGTGCAGGCTCACAGCTCCATGCCAGGCAGTGGCAACATCTTCGCCATGCCCGCCAACTTTGTTCTGCAGACCTGGAACAGCGTTCAGGATTCCAAGACCTCTTGGGGCTATGCTGGAACTGTGCACTGCTCAGAGATCAATTAGCAGTGCTCGGCAAGGTCCCACACTAGGAGGGGAAGGGGGGGTGGCATCCACCATCTCCATCATGCTCAGCCGCCTGCTTAGGGCCAGCAGGTCCTGGCATTCACTCGAAAGGAAGTGCTGTAGTGGGAAGAAATCCAAGAGGATTGAGTTTCCAGATCTGATGCTGACCTCCCTTGGCTGGTAAGATGAAACTGCTAACTCCTGAGAGCCTCCATGGGGATACACAACAAAGCCTGTTTCTGTCAGAGCACCACCCTTCTTAAATGATTTTGTAGCTAACATGCATTTGAACAATTTGGTGCATGCACATGCACATGTGCAAACTGATACAGTGGTATGCTGGAATTGAGTCCTCTGTGGCAAAGTAAGTTTTCATGTTTGCTGCTGATCACTGTATTAACATTCTTGATCACTAAGCCAACCAATTGTTGGGCATAAAAATATTTTTCCAAGTGATTATCATATTGAGAAAAGGATCTCTTGGGGTTAGCCTTATGTGAATTAGCCCGGTGTGTGACCCTGAGCCTGTTAAAACCTCGTGCATTCTCTCTGGGGAGGCCCTCTGGTGCGACTTGGTGCTCTTGACACTAGGAAATCATTGAAGACTCCAGAAAACTTGATATGTGGAGACGTACTATACCAGAAAGTGAAAATCAAGAAATGTTAAATGTATTAATATATCAATCATAAACCCAATATGTTAGCATACTTTTTAAGAAAAATATTTTCCAAAATAAAAAATATAGTGGTATTGCTTTATATTTTGAAAATCTCTTTAATGTCTGGCTTCTCCATTGAATCTGTGCAATACATTGTTTCAGTTGGAATATGTGAAGAAAATCTATCGTCTCACACTGACATACAGTTGGAAACGCAGCAATTATTTGAATAGCATTTTCAGAGATTGTGACTTTTTATCCATGACCCCCTACCCAAACTCCGCAAGTGAAAATTTCATAAAGTTTCACTGCAGTATAGAATCTGAAATCCTGTCAATGAACTATATGCCCTCTGTTGTATTAAAATCCACTTCAAATGCACCTTTTATCCCTGCATGATTTTGTAACGTGCTTTATTTGGAAAAGAGTGGTTCCTTTAGTTGTTCAGATCTTTCAAATGTGGAAACATTATGCAAAGTATTACAGAGTCACATTTCTCCAGGTTACCACCAATCTCAGCAGAAACACCACTAACTGTTAAGAAGCCTTCAGGCGCAGGAACTACAGTTCCAAATGAATATTCTAGGTCCTTAGGTGTATCTGTTCCGTGGGGCCTTCCCATAACCTGCCTTGTCTGCCAGACTGAGGCCAAGTTGCTTCTATATTCTGGCTTGAGAAGGCAGGAAGCCTGGAGGAGGCCCATATGCTGTGTTTAGGGCCTGCAAACCTGCCATGTCTACTTAATTCTGTCAGCACACCTACCTTTGAGGGGCAGGTGAATGAAACGGGACTGGCAGCCCCTGGTTGGGCCGTCCGAGGCCAGCTGTGAATCCGTCACTCCAGAGGAGGGAGAGGAGAGCCAGCATGGACTCCACATGGCTCAAATTTGGACACACTGGATGTGTTTGCCTACCTTGCTAAGCTTGAGTTGCTTTTGGGCAGATCTGAGGATATAACTTTTCCTGACCTCTCTATTGACAGTATCCTTGGATCGCAAGGTGAATTTTTAAGAGTCTTTTACCAGTTGCAAGTGTTAATCTGTGTGAATTTAAGATGTTCTCAACACGGTAAATGTTTGATTAGTGAGGTGAATGTGAAATTGCTGAGACTGATACAAAACTGCAAATGCCCATGATATAAAACTTCAATCCTGATCTGTAATCCAAACTTGGTTTTCAAACAGTGACATAGTTTACACTGATTACATATTGGAGCTTAGACATACGATCCTTAATACATATCCTGCTTAACACTCTTATAAACTGGGATTTGTGTGAGATTTTACTTATAAAAATAATTTTACTGAAAAAAATTTTTACAAGTTAGACAATTGCTGGATCATTTCATCTTTATTTTATTTATTTATTTGAGTTGGAGTCTCACTCTGTTGCCCAGGCTGGAGTGCAGTGGCATGCTCACGGACACTGCAGCCTCATCCTGCTGGGGCTCAGGCAATCCCTCCACTTCAGTCTTCCAAGTAGCTGGAACTACAGGCGTGTGCCACCATGCCTGGCTGATTTTTTGACTTATTGTAGAGATAAGATCTCACCCTGTTGCCTAGGCTGGTCTTGAACCCATGGACTCAGGTAATCCTCTTGCCTCTGCCTCCTACAGTGCTGGGATTACAGGCGTGAGCCACTGCACCTGGCTTAGATAATCCTTAAAAAGCAATAATTTCTTATTTTATTATAGAATGAAAATGAACTCCTAATTTGTGCATGATTATTTAGGTCCAGAAAGGAAATGTTAGTTTTCAACTTTAAATGACTTTTTTTCAATTCAAAGGGGAAAAAATTTCCAAGAAGTGAAGCAGTGCCTTTTTAGCTCTAACCCACAACACTCAAGAGGCAGTTTAGTAAAACTAGTATTATTCTTTTGTTTAAAAATAAGAACATGATTATGCTGTGTAAAAAACAGAAGCTGTTTCTGGTGACCGTAGGGGTCCACTCAGTGCCAGGCCTAGATCCCCTTCCTCGCTCCACAGTTTCCTCCACTTTGTTCCCTGGGTGATTTGGAGGAAGGAACACTGGGCTCACATCAAGGACACTTGAACTCCAGGCTCTTCGCTGCCATCTACCAGCTTCCTCTGTGGTTCTCAGTTCTTCCATTAGTTTGTTCATTTCTTTATTCAACGGAGTTTTTGTTGTTGTTGTTGTTGCCAGTTTTTGAGCATTATGTCAGGTACTGTGTTAGAAGCTAGGAATCCAGGGACTAAAAACAGCAATAATAATAATAGCTACTACTATTCACTGGAGACCAAGTAAATGCAGGTGATATGCTATGCACTTCACAGATACTCAGGTTCACCCAGAAGAATACAGAATAACAAGTTACATGTGACTATCAGATAAACAATAATTTTTTTTAGTACAAATATATCTCATATATTACAGACATACACTAAAGTATTCATTGTTGATCTGATATTCAAATTTAACTGGGCATTCTGTCTTTTTTCTGAGTCTGGCAACCCTACACATATTGTTATTTCACATAATTCTCATAATAGTCCTATGAGGTGTGGGTGTCATCCCCACATAACAGATGCTGAAACTGAGAATTATCCGCTGGGTAATTTGGGGCAGATGATTGATCTCCTGCAGGAAGTAAAATGTAACCTTGAAATTAAATCTGCCTGACACTGAATCCTCTGTGGCAGTCATTATTTCAGAGTGTGGAATCAAGACCAAAGGGCAGAAGGCATGGGGAGACAAATTGCAGTTGCACTGTGGGCCAGACTGCCTTGTGAAGCAGTGAGCTGCCTGTCCGGTTTGCATGTGGCAGACGGCAGCTCAAGGGCTTCAGCTGAAGACAGGTGAATGAAGGCACCATGTGGAGCAAGTGGGTGGTAAAGCACCCAGGAAGCAGCTCAGTGGGAAGCTGTCACCAGAGCTGGGCTACAGGTGCCAGGGGAGGGAACTCGTACCTGGACCTGCAAGAGTGGCAGCCAAGAGTGAGAGGTTGGGCTGTGTCCTGGAACCTCCCACCACCAAACCCAACAGGGCCAGAGGCCTGGACCACAGAGCAGGTCAGAGCAACCACAGCGTCTCTGCCGTGTGCACAGTGCCACTGTCCCGGCCCTGGTCTTCTGGCTCTATCGTCTTCCCGTTGTATCTTTTGTCCTCAAGCTGTTGCCTCCATGTTCCATTCATTGTGGCAACTCGCTCTCCAGTGTCTCCTCTGCAGTCTTGGAAGGTAGCTAAAGATTGGATGGAGCTGGGCGCGGTGGCTCACGCTTAGAATCCCAGGGCTTTGGAAAACCAAGGTGAGGGGATCTCTTGAGGCCAGGAGTTCATGATCAACCTAGGCAACATAGCAAGACCCTGTTGCTACAAAACAAAACCAAAGAAGGACAGAGGAGGAAGGGATTGGTGCTGATATCAGACAAGCAAAACTTTCTCCTGGAATAACTGCTGACTTCCACTTAAGTCTCATTAACCAGAATTGGGTCATTCCTGGACACGAGGGAGACGGGGACATGGAATATCTCAGTAAGACACACTGCCACCCTGAGCAGAACTGGTAGAGTCCATTGGTGCTCATCCAATGTTAATTGGCCCCTATGTTTCCCGGCTTCCATCCAGTGTGCCTGGGGCCCTGGGACTGCGATGAGGAGTATGGATGCTTCTAGACAGGCAGTCAAGAGCAGCGTGTCTCCTCCAGCTCTCTCTTCCCTAGCTCTGACCTTGAAGGACACATGTTCCCGACAGACTGAGCCTTAGGATAAAGGAGAGCCACCAGCTCGAAGCAGATTGGTTCTGGCAAGAAATAAACCCATGCTTCATCTATCCACTGAAGTTTTAGCAGAGCCTGTCTTGTGCTGACTTAACACCGAAAGAAACACACACACACACAGAATGCATGTGGGAGAGCAGTCTGTCAATTTCCATGTCTGCAAAATGGGAGTACTAATGGTACACATCTCACAGGACTGCAGAGGGACTACATGAGATGCTCCAGGTAAAACCCTAAAGCTGTGCTTGGCCCACAGTAGACATAATTAATATCAGGCATTATTGCTGTTGTTACTGTAAATAATACCTTATAGACCCCCCATGATAAGAAGACACGTTTCCTTGTCCTGTGAACCAGGCTAGCTACAGTGACCCTAACCTGGGTCTTTTCATTCGGATTCTATGCCGGCATTTTGTGATGGCATACCTGATCTGGTGCAACAGTCATTCTACTCTCTTATCTTTAAAAACAGGAAGAGAATAAAAACTCCTTGCCCATCATAATAGTGTTCTATCCATAAATGTCTATCATGGTTTGTGCAGGGGAAGCCTGTGCAGTCAGTCACATTACAAAATCAGCCATTCTCACTGGCTCTGATGGGTTAGTCAGTATCATCCTTTCCATTTTTAGGTGTGACAAATGGAATTTCAGGGAAGCTGGGTTTGGAGTGACTTGTATCCCTGGAGTGACGGAGGGGGCTGCGAGCCAGCAAGCCCTGGTCTCAGTAGGGCATCCCTGAGGGACTGGCCTCACTGCTCCTGCCAGGGAACACAGTAGACTTTGAGGAGTCTTCTAAACAGCAGGACTCGCCTTGGGGCGAACAAAAGAAGCCACGCTGGACACATGCAGCAGGATGCAAGCGGACCCAGGTTGAGCTGCCAGTATAAGCTGTACTTTGGAGACTACATTTCCAGGACCCATTCGCCTCAGCGTTAGACACTGTGTGGTCCTGAACTCACTGCCCTAATGTGTGTGTGTGCTATCTGATGAAACAGCAGTGCTCTTATGGCCAGAAGAGTAGCTCTGAGTCCTGCATCTGCTCCTCACCTACTGACTGATCTTGGACAGGCTGGTCGTAAGTGAACCCTGAGCCTCCAGGTACAAAATGGCACAGCCCATTCCTCACCCTGCCATGTTTACCACAGAGCATGGCGAGATGCAGGGAAGCCAGACTGGGGGAGACTTTTTGTTTTGTCGTATGATTGAGGCTCACATGCAAGGGATCAGTTATTGTTGTAGTTGTTGTTTTTCAGAGAAAGGGTCTCACTCTGTCACCCAGGCTGGAGTGCAGCGGAGCACTTATGACTCACTGCAGCCTGGGTTCAAACAATGTTCCTGCCTCAGTAGCTGGGGCTGTAGGCATGCATTACCACTCCTGTTTGTGTGTGTGTGTGTGTGTGTGTGTGTGAGAGAGAGAGAGACAAGGTCTTGCTTTGTTGCCCAAGTTACTTTCAAACCGCTGGGCTGAAGTGATCCTCCTGCCTTAGCCTCCTAGAGCACTGGGATTACAGGCATGAGCCACCATGCCTGGATATACATTAGTTTTTGAGAACAAAATTGAGTGCTTGGGCTTTTGTATAATAAATAAATTAGTTTGAACTCATACAACCTTCACAGAGGATCACACAAAAAGAGAAAAGTTAAAAGGTTGTCAGGATCGGTGCTGGCTGGAGCCACCAATGAGATCGAATGGAGAGCCTTTACCAACGGAGACAAACACCACCTCACTGGCGACTGAATCGTAATTATTGGTGTGCTTGCTCCTGGTCCCGTCACAGATGAGTCTAAATGGCATCTTAAGGAGACGTCACTTTTAAAGCAGTTTAGAGTTGGAAAAGGTAATGCTTCTGAGATGTTCCAGAGAGAAATGCAGTGGTCTTCTGGGGTCTAGCATACCCTGGTCTTGTTTGCAGTCCACATTGAAGTCAGGTGGGTGTGCTTCACATAACTTGGGTTTTAGTCATTATGCCTTCTTTAACAAGCAGGCTCATCCCCCCCTCCCTCCCTCTCTTCCTTTTACATTTTTTTCTACTACAGCATCTAGTTCACTGGATTTGGAAATAATACGAATAATGTCTGAAGGTGGCAAAGTCCTCTTCATCAAAAGGAAGTTACTACTCAGTTGGGGCCATATTAAATGGCCACAGACAAACACAATCTGACCGGAAAGAAAGCTGCCTCGAGCCTGTTTCAGTCACAAGATGCAAGCACATTTTGGGGATTAGCTGGCATGTTCTATAGAGACCCCCTGTTTCTTCACTTTCTGGCACCCGGATGTACTGATTCTTGGACTTTTGCTGGTAGAACTTGTAAAAACTTCTTTGAGTGGTTCTTATGCATTTGGGCTTTTCCACCTTTTGCTGCCACCAGCTTACAGAAAGCAGTGTGGACACCAGCCCTCTGGCAGAGACTTCCTTCCTTCCCCTGAGCACTGCTGGCTCCATTGAGGGAAGGGCAGTCCCCACCATCACTCATGTTCGCAGCATCCCAGCTGCCACTAGATACTGGTAGCTCCCCCTGCCCAACTGTGACAACCGGAAATATCTCCAGACATTGCCGATTTAAAGAAGAAGGATCCCTTTTTATTATTACAGACCTAGGTTTTGTTGTTTTTGCCAGGTAGAAGAGCTTTACAACTCCGTGGTCCTAGTAGATTTTCTTAAACAAACAAAAAACTCAAGGTTGAGAGATAGTTGACCTCACTTTATTCATTCATTCAAAGTTCACACAATCATTTATTCACTCATACATTCAACTGTAAGTGCAGCAACTCTCCACTTCCGCCCTCTTAGGGTCCTGGCAGGGTCCAAGGATCAAATTGACACAAGAGATGAACAGGAGAAAGGCAAGCAGATGTATGTAACACACATTTTATGGGGCACGGGAGCCCTCATGAGGAAACGAAAGACCAGAGACGCAGTAAAAGTGGCTACTTGTATACCAAACCGGATAAAGAAGAATAAGCCGTAAAGCAGCAGCTCAATTACGCAGAGAGGTGTAAAAGGCAAGAGTTGTTTCAACAAGGCATGCACAGTGCCATCTCAGTCTCAACTTCTTGTCCTGGCGGGTCAACCTGCTGCATCTTTCGCACGGGAGTTTCATCTTTTGCTGTTAAGAAACAGCGTGAAGGTCAGGGTGATCTTCCTGCGCTGCTGGTTTTCAAGTGGCTTTAACTTAAAGAGTCTGTGTGCCAACGTGGTGTATGTTTAACTTGCTCACAGCCAGTGTTCGTTGGTCATCTGCCAGGCACCTCACTCGGCTTTGGGGACACACTCAGCTTTGAGAGTAAGACAGACACGGGTTGTCTTGTTTCGCTGTGTTGACAGAGCTGTGCGGGTTTGTGGGGGAGGCTTAAACAAGGGATTTCAGGAGAACCACGCCATGTGAGCTGTGGTAGAGGGTATGCCGGCAGCTGTGGAAGCCCAAGTTGGGGACATGAGGCCCAGGTGGGTAGAGATGGGTGTGGATGATGTACACAGCCCAGGATATAGTCAACTCCTTTTTCCAGAAAAAAAATCATTATATTTGAGGTCTTAAAATCCATCACCCCAGCTGGAGTGCAGTAGCACAATCATAGCTAACTGCCACATTGACCTCCCAGAGGGGATCAAGCGATCCTCCTGGCTCAGCCTTCCAAGAAACTGGGACTACAGGCACATGCCACTACACCCAGCTTAATTTTTGGTTTTGGTTTGGTTTGGTTTAGTTTGTAGAGACATGGTCTTGCTCTGTTGCCAGGCTGGTCTTAAACTTCTGGCTTCGAGTGATTTGTCTGCCTCGGCTCCCCAAGTGCTGGGGTTACAGGAGTGAGTCGTGGTGCCCAGCCCACTGCCAACTCCTTTAATATTCACCTTCCACTCCTCCTGCTGCCTTGGGGTGGGAGCCTTCCCCCCCTTTCTGGAGGCCTGCATTACCTCTGGTTTCCGAGGTCCCTGGCTGCAGGGCTCAGCTCCAAACAGCAGAGAGCAGCTTCAGATCACGGCTGGGCAGAGGCTGAGCCGGCCTGCAGCATCACTGGCTCTGAGCAGAGGTGTTAAGGCAGGAGCCTCAGTCAACAGGAAGCTCTGTTTCCTGGCCTCAGCCCTCAGAGACACTGGCGGGGTGTGTTTTGAAATATCCGGAGCTGACTGAAAGGGCTGGTTTCCCCATAACTGGCATTGGTTTTCAAGCCTGCTGGGCCCAGCAGGAGGAATGCCTTTTTGTTAAGAGGATGGGCTGGCAGGAAACTACTTTGCAGTTATCTTACTTAAGATGAGCAGAGGACATAGTTGCTCCCTGCAGGGATAACACAAGTTTTCAAGCAGATCTCTTTTTATCAGAAAATAAATGAGCATTATTCTAGCTCATGGCTGGGTGGGAGAAAGCTTAGCTTGTTTGACCGGGCATGGTGGCCCGGTTTTTTCCCCTGCCAACCCTGTTAAAACTTCCCTGTTCTCAGCTTCTTTCTCTTGGGCCAAAGAGGTGAATTCTGATAATTTGTTCCAAAGAGGAGCTAATGGACGGTGCTAAGTCAATTTCTCCTTTTCATCTCTTCCCCAAGTCACCTGGCTGGTATGGCAGGATAAGCAAGTGCTCCCCACTTGTAGCCCAAGAAGGGCAAATCAAAGAGAGTATGTTTGCCCGTATAACGGGGCTTTTATCCAAGTTGCATTTCTCAGTATGCAGTCCCAGACCACCCACATCTGAAATTACCTGTGAAGACATAGATTCTCTTAAGTTCATCCATGTTGCTGCAAAAGGCAGGATTTCATTTTCTTTTTATAGTCGAATCGTATTCCATTGTGTATGTATACTGCATTTTCTTTATCTATTTACCCATTGATGGACAGTCGGATTGATTCCATATCTTGGCTATTTGTGAACAGCTGCCATCAACACGGGGCTGCAGATTCATCTTCGACAAACTGGTTTTCTTTCCTTTGGATTAATACACAGGAGTGGGATCCTGGATCATATGGTAAGTGAAATAAGGCAGACACAGAAAGATAAATACCTTATGTCCTCAAATGTAGAAGCTAAAAAATTGAGCTCATAGAAGCAGAAAATAGAATTGTGTTACTAGAAGCTGGGAAGGTTAGTGGGTAGAGGAAGGTAGGGAGAGATTGGTCAACTGGTACACAATTATAGCTACCTAGGAGGATGAAGTTCTTGTGTTCTGTAGCACTGTGGCGTGACTATAGTTAACAATAATTTATTTTCACTAAAACAAGAACAATAATATTTTAAGATAGCTGAAAGAGAATTTTGAATATTGTCAACATAAAAAATAATAAATGCTTGAGGTGATGAATATGCTAATTCCTGAGATTTGATCATTATATATTGTATACATGTATCAAAAGATCACAGTGTACCCCATAAATAAGTCCAATTTTCATGTATCAATTAAAAATAATTTTTAGCAGGGTACAGTGGCTCAAGCCTGTAATCCCAGCACTTTGGGAAGCAGAGGCAAGAGGATTGCCTGAGCTCAGGGGTTCAAGACCAGGCTGGGCAACTTGGTGAGACCTCATCTCTACAATAAATTAAAAAAAAATTAGCTGGGCATGGTGGCACATGCCTGTGGTTCCAGCTGCTTGGAAGGCTGAGGCAGAAGGATCGCCTGAGCCCAGCAGGTCGAGGTTGTGGTGGCCATGAGCATGCCACTGCTCTCCAGCCTGGGCGACAGAGTGAGACTCCAACTCAAAAATAAAATAAAATTTAAAAATTAAAAATAATAATTTTCAAAATATGAACTTCCACTGGTCAGCAGTGTCTACTAGAATTGAACATACGCCTATATCAAACTGGAATAAACCCAGATGTCCGTCCACAGGAAAACAGAGGAAGAAATTGTGGTTTATCCGTATTCAGCAACAAGTGAATGAACTGCTGATACAGACAACATGAAATTCGTTCTATGAACATGACGCTGAACGACATCATCCAGACACAGAATGTCTACTGAATGATCCCATTTATGGGAAGCTCTGAACTAATCTGTGATGACAGAAGTTGGGATGATGGTTGTCTGGAGAGGGGGTGGGAGTCATTGCTTGGGAAGGGGCATGAGGGAAGCTTTTGGGATTTGAAAGTGTTCAATATTCTGATCTGGATGGTGGTTGTACAGGTGTATACATATGTAAAAATGCATTGAGCACCATGCTTAAGATCTACCAGCTTTACTACCTGTATCACACACACACACACACACACACACACACACACACACACACACATACGCTCACACTCACATTCACACTCACACACAAACTCACATACGCTTCCTGACCTCACTCCAATAATACCAAACCTCAATTCTCAGTGCAGAGCCTGGGAATCTGCATTTTGCATCCAGAATGGTGTCAATGCACATTGACTACTGGTGTTGTAGGCTGTGTGAATTGTGAGGGGATGCTTTTGTCATTCCCTAAATCACGCCAGCCCCCATTTCCCACCTGGGGTGGAGCATCACAACATTTGCATAAGTTAGTCACCAGAAAACACAATTAGCTTGGTATTTCCCACCTGTTAAAATTGGGCACTAGGACTCTAAGGTCAAGACTGTCACAGTCTCTTCCCAAGACCAAAGCCACATTCATACAGAAATACAAACAATACCTCATCAACAAGGGTACCTGCATGATCAATGTTTGTATACCTAACCCTGAATTGTACCCCACATCTTTATAATAAATAAATTAATTAAAAATAAAATAAAATAAAAAAGAAATACAAACAGGCAACTCTTTCCCACTGTTTTTTGTTTGTTGTTGTTTGTCTGTTTGTTTGTTTTGAGTCGGGGTCTCACTCGCCCAGGCTGGAGTACAGTGGCACAATCACAGCTCACTGCAGCCTTGACCTCCTGATTGCTCAAGCAATCATTCCACCATAGCCTCCTGAGTGGCTGGGACTATAAATGCATGCCACTATGCCTAGCTTAATTTTTTATTTTTGTAGAGTGAGGTCCTGCCATAGTGCTTAGGCTGGTCTCGAACTCTGGGGCACAAGCAATTCTCCTGCCTCGGCCTCCCAAAGTGCTGGAATTACAAGCACGAGTCACTGCAACTGGCTCCACTTTTTTTTTTTAATTGAAAATTAAAAGCAACTACTTCCATTCTATTGACTTTTAGGACAAATATGTATTTTAAACATATAGTCAGTCTGTATATAAATTTTTATTCTGTTCCTTTCCGTGTGTCACACAATCCCTGTGGTCAGCTTTATGAACATGAGAAAAAGGCAGGTGACATTTGTTAAGAGTGTAGAATATGCCTGCTATTTCTTGTCATCTTATTGGATCCTTAAAACAAACCTATGAGTGAAAATTAGCTTCAAGAAGATTAAGCAACTATCCCAGAGATACATAGCAAATAGTTGTGAAGTAGGGATTTGACCCCAAACTAACACCATTAAAAAATTACTCTGGTGGTAAGAGTCTACTACAGGATTCCAGGTTTTTGTTTGTTTGCTTTAATTTATGGCCACGAGCATTTATTTTTGTCATTAAAAACTGTAAGTAAATATCATCTTAAATACCTGCATCTGATCCAGCAAATAAATGGATATACCGTAATTTATTTAACCATTGTTTTCATCTTTTCCAATGCAGATGTCTTGATAAATATGTTTTAACATAAACCTTATATTTAGGATTAATGCCTTAGAGATTATTCAAAATGGAATAACTAGGACAAAGACCATGCACATTTCTAAGACCTAGGAACAATTTTGCCAAACTGCTCTGCAAGCACGTTCCATTAACTTGCATTTCTCTTAGCAGTCTCGTCCTATCCTTGCCAACTTTGAATATTATAACTTCAAACACACTCTGCCAATATGGCATCACAATTCTCAGATCATGGAGGCCCCCGAAGAGTCTTCCTTTCCTGGTGGTTACACATGTGTTCATTCAATTATTTGTTAAATAGTATATATATATATATATATATATCAATTTGCAGGGGTGAGAGTGATCATTTTTAACATATTTATTATTTGCTTAAATGTTTTTCCTTATATGAATGTCTTAGTCTTTGGAGTGTAAACCCTTGATATATCCATTCAGAAGTTGGTGCTTCTGGTGCTTCATATTTGTCATAAATACATTTCTGGGATCATTTTTGTCTTCTAATCATGTTTAGGTCACTAACTGATAAAATGAGTCTAATCTTTATGTAGTCAAATCCATTAATAAATTTCTTGATGACTTTTAAATTTCTATTAAGCTTAGAAATCTTAAAAATTTGATTCCAAGTCAGAGGAATGTTCGCCTATATTTTCTTTTGTGTTGTAGTTTTACCTTTTATCTCTCTGTTAATCATCAGGGATATATGTATGCATGACTGTATGTGCATGAGAGACACCATGCATAATTGTGTGTATGCAGCTGCAAGTATGCTGTGAGGAGAAGATCCAACTTGACATTTTTCAACTGCTAATTTATTGAAAAGCCCCTTTTTAAAAAACGACTCTTTATGAGGCCACCATTAATTTGTAGTAGATTATTAAGCACAATAGGGTTCATTTCTTATTCTTCATTCTTCAATCTATTCTTGTAGTAGTACCACATTGTTTCATTATTCTTGTTGTACAATATCTTCTGATATCTAATAGGAAAATCTCCTTCATTATTTTTCTTTTTCAAGATATCTTGTCATAATTTTCCATGTATTTGTCAAGATCAATTTCAGTTACTTTGTCAAGTTAAAAAATGACCCCATTAACCTTTTTTAAAACATTGTCACAGAGTTGGGTTTGTGTTTGATATTCATTTTTCCAAAACAAAACATATCCTGTTTAGTGATACTTACATAGATGGCAAATCTATGAATAAAGAATAAGAATGATCAAAACAAAAATCAGCACAGTGCTTGCTTCTGGGGAGGAGGGAAGGAGATGTGATTCAGAAGGTTATACGAAAAATTCTCAAGTATTGGTAATATTCCATCACTCAACTTGAGTGAGTAGCATGTTAGTTTTCTATTGGTGAGTACCACTATGACCAAAATTTTGATGGCTAAAGCAGCAGAAGCGTATCTTCTCACAGTTTCTGTGGTCAGGAGTCTGGGCATGGCTTGGCTAGAACCTGCAAGGCTGTAATCAAGATATTGGTTAGGGTTGCAGTTACAGCTGAGGCTTGACTGGGGACAAACTGGCTTCCAAGTTCACGTGGTTGCTGGTTCTATTCGGCTTCTTTCTAGCTGTGGACTGGGACCCACAGTTTCTTGCTGGCTGTGAACTGTAGGCTGCCTGCCACGTGAGGCAGCTCACACCACGGCAGCTTGCTTCTTTATAGCCAGCAAGGGGGAGAGCGTCCAGAAAGACGAATGTCCTAGTCTTATGTAACACAATCTCATACGTGCAGACAGGTCCAACCCCTCACCTTTACCACATTCTGTATGTGTAGAAGTAGGTCTCAGGTTCCGTCCACACTCGAGGGCAGGGATCCCACAAGCACCTGAGTTTTAGATCATGGAGGACCCTCAAGAGTCTTTCCTTCCTGGTGGTTACACACGTGTCCATTCAATTATTTGTATTTTATAGATATTCATAAGAATCATGAGATAGGTTTCTCAATTTAAATATTTTAAAACGGTGAAGCAATTCTGAAAACCTCATTCAGTTTAGGTCTGAGTGTCCCCAGGTACATTCAAGCAAAAACAGTCTCACTGCCATGGCTGGTTGAGTCCGAAATGAAGTCTGGAACTGACTAAAGTGCTCAGGATGACTGACTTCACTTCTGAAATATCAGAAGCTGCCATGAACTCAGAAAACACTCTCTCTCTATTTCACTGGGGATTTTTTGAATCGTTTAGAAATTACTCCCATGCCTAATCTTGATTTGAACAAAAGAAAGGAATTATTTTAACCTATAACTAATTTCGAAAGATTCGACATTTTCATGTGCGCAGACCATACAAAGGGGGACCCCAACAAACCTGGAACTTATTTATAAAAAATTGTGTATTCTTACATATTTCAACTTCAGTCACCTTCAAAGTACTCTCCATTGATGCAATAGACCTATTGAGATGCTTTTCCCACTGCTCAAAAGAGTTTTTGAACTCGTCCATTTTGAGGCTTTTTAGTGCTTCTGCCTTTTAGTTTTTTGTTTCACCTCTTCCATATCAGCAAAACATTTTCTTCTGAGGACATTTTCATCTGGGGAAACAAACAAACAAAAAAAAAAGTCACTTGGGGTGAGATCTGGTTAATAGAGAGAGTGGGGTACAGGGGTTATGCTGTTTTTGGTCAAAAACTGCCGAACACAGCACGATGTGTGCAGGTGTGCTCATAAATCACCTATCATGAAATGGGCAAACACACTGAAAAAAATCTCAAAAAAAAAAAAAAATTCACTGAAGCTGAACTCAATCTCTCTCAACAAGGCTAGCTGTTACACTGATGCCAATGGGTTCCTAGAACACTCACCTAGCGGAGGAAGCCTATTCTACAAGGGGCCTGCCCTCCGAAATGTAATTCCATTTTTGGGAGGAGCCCCCTCGTATCTCCAAAGGCTGAATTGTCTTTAACTCCTTAATAAAGCTTAATAGCTGTATTCACTCGTGTACCTTACCTTTCTTGCCAAATTTGTTTCTAAGTATTTTGGTTTTGCTCCTATTATGGATGGGCTCTTTATTTTTATGGTTTCCATGGACTGGTACTATTAACCAGGAACATAACTGATTTTTGAATATGCACCAAGCCTCCTGGCGCTTTCCTAAACTCGCATTAATTGAAAAAAAAATTGTTTCTTAGATTTTCTTAGCACACTATAGGGACATCTGGAAATGTTGCCTGGTGGCCATAACCCGGATTTATGTTTCATGGAAGCAGGTTCCCTAAAAACCTTTGACCATCAGAATTATATATCTCACTGAAGGTAAGTTACTTAAGCTCTGCCTGCCTTCTTTTCTTCACTGAGAACCTGGGGCCATGATAGAATCTTCCTCAAAGGGTGATTATGAGCATTAAATCAGATAATACCTACTTTTAGCACAGTGTTCATATCAAAGCTCAATTAATGTTATATAAGGCATTATTATTATTGTTATTGTTGTTTTTGTCATTTTTAGAGAAAGGGTTTCACTCTGTTGCCCAGGCTGGAGTGCAGTAGTGTGGTCATAACTCACTTCAGCCTCAAATTCCCGGACTTAAGAGATCCTCTTGCCTCAGCCTCCTGAGTAGGTAGGCCTACGGGCATGCACCATTACACCCGGCTAATTTTTAATTTTTTTTGTAGGGATGGGAGTCTTGCTATGTTGCCCAGGCTGGTCTCAAACTTCTGGCCTCAAGTGATTCTCCTACCTCAGCCCCCAAAGTGCTGGGATTACATGTGTGAGCCACTGCACCTATTATTATATTTTATCAGGAACTTAAATAAAAATGGCAGAGAGGCGACTCTCCAAGATGTTTACACCATACTGGATGGCAGGAGCTGGCAGCAGGGTGCAAAGACACCCACCGAGTCTAGTCCCTCCCAGAGGCAGGGTTGGGTACATTCCAGGAAACATCTTACTGGCCACCAACCTGGTGGCAGTGGCATGGCAGTGCCACAGCCCATAACCAACTTAAAGAGAAGTGAGACTCAAGCCCAGCCTGCCTCACGACAAAGCCTGTGTGTTACCCCGCAGTCCCCCTCCTGACGCCTTCCCTCAGCCCAGAGGTTCTCAGTCATGGTGACAAATTAGGAGCACCGCAGGGCTTCTTACAGTCTCTGTGGATGCGGACCCAGCCTCGGACTGAAAGACTTTGACACTTGGAGCGTAGCTCAACCTCAGTATCCATCCACAGCCCCCCAGGTGGTGGCCAGGGTTGGGAGCTATAGGTGGCTGCTGTCTGGCACCTATAACACTGACATTCAAGTTGTAATCATGGAAGCCTGGCCCGAACTCCAGTGCACTCAGACTCCTCCTCCTCCTCTTTGGAATGAAGCAATGCTTATCCATTACTGCCTGTGAAGGTTAATTTTGTGGATCGACTGGCTGAGCCGCTGTGTTTAGTGGCGTGGTGAGACATTAATCTGGATGTTTCTGTGCAGGGGTTTCTTGGGATAAGATGGACACTTTGAGAAGAGCAA
This sequence comes from Carlito syrichta, assembly GCF_000164805.1. Taxonomy (NCBI): domain Eukaryota; kingdom Metazoa; phylum Chordata; class Mammalia; order Primates; family Tarsiidae; genus Carlito; species Carlito syrichta. The sequence continues at coordinate 187,061 of NW_007249169.1, forward strand.
ATGGCCCTCCATCACATGGGTGGGCCTCATCTGATCAGCTGAAGGTCTTAACAGAACAAAGACTGACCTACCTTAAGCAAGAAAACAATTCTGCCAGCAGATGACCTTTGACCTTGGGGTGCAACTCTTTCCTGGAACGCCAACCTTCCAATCTTCCCTGTAGACCTTGAACTTACCACGCTTTCACAATTGTGTGTGCCAGTTTTTAAAAACAAATCTCTCTTTCTGTACACACACACACACACACACACACACACACACACACACACACACACACACACCTTCTGTTGGTTCCATTTCTCTAGAAATCCCTGACTACACACTGCCATAATGGAAACTGGACTCTTATTCAACACAACTGTAAACAAAAGCATCTCTCTCCCATTCTTTTGAACCCACGAGTAGACAATGAGTTTTACAGAAGACAGGATTTTCAGCTGGTGCGGGGAAGGGGGAGAGAATACAGATCACCTGGTCTAATTAAAATAGAGGCACAGGGGTAGAAATAATGCTGAGGTGATTATGCGCCAGAGGGGACATTTGGCAATGTCTGGAGTCATTTTTGGTTTTCACAATGGAGGGATGCTACAGGCGTCTGGAGAACACAGGTGAGGGGTGCTGCCCAACATCCTGTTGTGTACAGGACAGCCCTTACAACAGAATTGGCCAGCCAAAGACACCATGGTGCCAAGGTTGGGAAACCCTGGGTTAGGAGGTGGAAACTCTGAGTCGTTATGGAAATCAACTCCTCAGCCCGTGGAAGGAGAATTTGGAGGGAGCCCTACAGAGGCAAAGGGAACCTGTTTGGCCAACTAGAGGAAGAGACTGGGGGAAATATTGAAAAGACCAAGAGATGTCAAGAAGATTTTCAGAGACCAGTCCTACCTTGGGAGGTTCACAGATTCAGAAGTGTGGCTTGAATTATGTTCACATGTGGCCATGAACTCAGGTGCTGGACACATGGAGAGTTCTAGCACCAGGTCAGTGTGAAGCCTGAGAGGGTGAGTGACCCTCTGTGCTTTGTTGTTGTTGCTTTAAATATTGGAAGCACTATGATAAACTTTTCTGGAGGGGCCCTGGACAGAAAGCTAGGATGCCAAACTGGCCCTCCCTCTGCTAAGAATTATCCTATTGAGCTGGGCTCGGTGGCTCAGCCTGTAATCCCGCTCCTTTGGGAGGCTGAGGTGAGTAGATTGCCCTGAGCCCGCAGGTTCAAGACCCGCCTGGGCAGGCGAGACCTCATCTCTACAATAAATCAAAAAATTAGCTGGACGTGGTAGCACACACCTGTAATTCCGGCTACTTGGAAGGCTGAGGCAGAAGGATCGCCGGAGCCCAGCAGGTTGAGGCTGCGGTGGCCGGGAGTGGCCACTGCACTCCAGTCTGGGCGACAGAGTGAGACTCCAACACACACACACAAAAAGAATTATCCTATTGTTCTGGTTGGAAGATGTGTGTGACTTCACATTTTGGTCACTCAGAAACTGGGATACATCCAGGCAGCAGCAGTCATGTGTGATGTTCAGAACACATTGCCTAGTGTCCTCAGTAAAGGCTTATTAAAGGCGTTCATGAACAAGTGGGAAAAATGAATTAGGTAATAAACAAATAAGTGAAATTTCCATTTCATCATCTGTTAATAGGGATACGACAACAAGGTTGTTGGAGAACTCCAGGGGGGTGATATAGTCAAGTGTCTGAAAAAAGTCAAGTGTCCTTGGATGTTCTCCTCTCTCGCTTGATCTAACGATCTCAAAGGATGTTTCTAGGATGATGGTACAACGAAAACAAACAGAAAAGTAGGGCTGCATTGAGACGAATGAACCTTTACCTCAGGGAAACAAACGCATGTTCAAAAGGCACAGGAGTGGGCCGGGCAACACGTGGCTTGAGGGGCATGTGATGTTTCCAGTTAAGCACTTTAATTCACGGCCGAATACTCGTGAGGCAAGAGCAACTGGCTGCTTGGGTCAACCTAGAGTCCCTGGCTGTCCCGGTGGTGTGCTAGAAAGCAGAGGGCAGACGTGGCCCCACGCAGCCGTGTGGTGGGCTTGGACCAACTCTGGGCGCCACACACTAAGGCAGACGCAGACATGACAGGGGCCGGCTGGTGGAGGGTCCTTTAGACCCTATCGTCTCCACTTATTCATACATTCACTCCTTCAGCAAGTAGTCATTCTTAGCTGCATTAGTTACCTATGGCTGCTGTAACAAATTGCCACAAACTTGGTGGCTTAGACAACACAGACTTATTACCTTACAGTTCGGGAAGTCAGAAGTTCCAAATGTGTCTCATCACTAAAATGGACATGCCAGCTGGGCTGTGTGACTTCCTGGAGGCTCTGGGTGGGTCTGTCTTCCTGTTTTCTGGAGCTTTTAGAGGCTGCCTGAGTTTCTTGGCTCGTGACCCTCTTCCTCCATCTTCAAAACTAGCAAAGACCGGCTGGGTCCTTGTCGTGTTACATCTCTCGAACCCTCTTTGCAGGATCCCTGTGATTACTTTGGGCCCACCCCGATAATACAAGAGAATTTCCCTATATCTCTAGGTTGATCAGGTTGGTTGATCAGTAACGTTCATTCTTTTTTTTGGGGGGGGGAATACATTATTTTTTATTTTTTTATTAATGTATATTTGTATTTTAAAATTGTGGGGTACACTTAAGGATTAGGTATACAAATATGTATTGTGCAGGTATCCTTGCTGATTAGGTGTGTCCCCCCATCCCCAGACAGATATTGATTACCATTAATCCCACCTCTCTTCCCTCCCTGCCCCCCCAGAGTTTCCTGCCACTGTCAATCCTTTGCTTACAGTATTACGATAGTTTCTGCAAACTTACCTCTGCCAGATAAGACTACATATTAACAGCTTCCTGGGTTTCATATGTGGACATTTTTGGAGAAGGGGCATTCGCCTGTCACCAGTTCCTGGGCTGTGCCAATTCTACACTAAGTGTCCATGGGCAGATCAGAGGCGGTCTCTCTTCTCATAGGGAGTATTCCAGAGAGGAAAGTGGTTATAAAAAAAAAGTAGTGGCAATATATCAAGTAATATGCAAAAGTAGTAATACATATCAAGTAGTAATAAGAAAGCAAAAGAAAATAATGCAGTCCAGGGATAGAGAGTTGAGGGGTATAGGGTGCTCATCTTTAGCAGCATGGTCACAGAAAGCCTCTCTGTAAAGACAGCATCTGAGCAGAGACATAAGGCTTGAGGAGCAGCCTCCAATCTGGGGCAGAGTATTTGAGCAAGTGCAAAGGCCCTGAGGTTTGTTCAGGGAATTGAGAGAAAGCCAGCCTGTGGCTGGGGCAAGATAAGAAGGGGGAGAGTGGAGAGAAATGAGGATGATGACGAAAGGGGTCTGAGTACCGGCACACTATGGGCTAAGTGATTTGGCTTTTAATTCCAAGGAAAGTGGGATGCCATGAGGGTCTTAAGAAGGGCGGTAGCCTGCTCGGACTGACGTGGAAAGGGATCATCCTGGCCACGGAAGGCAATCAGATTGTAGGAGACGAGAGTGAAGGGTGTTAACTTAGAAGTCACACCATTTATAAATTCAGAATGGAGACTTTATTCCTCACAAAGGCCACAGCCTGTGAGGTGGGAGTCCTGACTGGCTGGCACGTGTAGCCACCAGCAAAAGCTCCAAAGGCAGGCATTTCGACAGAGTGAGGGGTAAGGCAGGAATTGAAGCTGAACAGGTTGGCTAAGTGTAAATACTCAGTAGGTCACTGGAAGAGCTGCGAATATTCAGGAAAGGGAGTCATGGGCATGTGCGATGAGCAAACATGCATGTTTCATGTGCGCCATGTTCCCCTTGAGGTGGAGACCTAACGTTTAAATGTGTTTGGGGCCTACGGTTTCTCCCTAGACCACAACAGGGAGACACAAAAGCACTCGAGTGCACAGCCTCTGTAAACCAGACAGAACTGGTCCATGGTGGGTGGCCTCTTATCAGGAGACGGTTGCTGAAATCAGTCTCTTGTCCAATCCAAGCTGTAATTACAGCTGGCGAAAGGGGGGTTCAAGTCAGCATCTATGAGCTGGACGCGTTGCAATGGTTTTAAAATTGTTTATGTTTAGTGAAGCTGAGTATTTTTTCATGTATCTGTTGGCCGCTCGTATGTCTTCTTTTGAGAAGTGTGTATTCATATCTTTTGCCCACTTTGCAATGGGGCTTTTGTTTTTTTCTTTTCAACACATTTGAGTTCCTTGTAGATCCTTGATGTTAGGCCTTTGTCAGACCTGGAGTTGGCAAATACTTCTTCCCAGTCTGTGGGCTGTCTCCCCGCTCTCTTGATGGTTTCTTTGGCTTTGTAGAAGCTTGTCTGTTCGATGAGGTCCCACTTGTCTATCTTATCGCTTATGGCATGGGCACTTCAGGTTTTGATCAGGAATTGGTTGCCAGTTCCAATTTCCATAAGGGTACCTCCTGCATTTTCTAAGGTTCTTATAGTTTGAGGTTTTACATTTAGGGCTCTGATCCATTTAGAGTTAATTTTTGTGTATGGGGATAGGTAGGGGCCCTGTTTGAATCTTCTGCATGTGGTCAGCCAGTTTTCCCAGCACCACTTACTGAATAGGTTCTCCTCTCCCCAGTAGTGTGAGTGGTAGAGGCTTTGTCGATGATGAGTTGGTTGAGAAATTGAGGTTTTGCTTCTGGAATCTCAATTCTATTCCATTGGTCTAAATGCCTGTTCTTGTACCAATACCAGGCTGTTTTGATTATTGTAGCTTTATAATATAAAGGTTAAAGTCTAGGAGTGTGATACCTCATGCTTTGCGTTTTTTGCTGAGGATTGTCTTGGTTATTCTTTGTCATTTATACTTCCATATGAATTCCTGTATTTTTTTTCCTAGGTCTGAGAAGAATGTTACTGGTAATTTGATGGGTATTGTATTAAAGCTGTAGATTGCCGTAGGTAGAATGGGCATCTTAACAATGTTGATTCTTCCAATCCATGATTAAAACTATACTGAGATACCACCTAACTCCAGTCAGAATGGCCATCATCAATAACTAAAAAAATAACAGATGCTGGAGAGGATGTGATGAAAAGGGAACACTTCTACACTGTTGGTGGGAGTGTGAACTAGTACAGCCTCTGTGGAAAACAGTGTGGCGATTCCTAAAAGTTCTAAAAATTAACCTTATATATGACCCTATAATCCCCCTACTGGGAATATACCTGGAAGAACTCAGATCACTCTATAAAAAAGATACCTGCACACGTATGTTTATTGCAGCATTGTTCAGAATAGCAAGAACATGGAACCAACCATGCTGCCCATCAAAAGAGGACTGGATAAAAAAAAGTAGTACATATACATGATGGAATATTACGCAGTCATAAAGAAGAACAAAATCATGAACTTCACAGCAACCTGGATGGAATTAGAGTTTATAATACTGAGTGATCTTTCACAGAAACAAATATCAGAGTATCACATGTTCTCACTCATAACTGTACCTTGAACAACTGCCATAATACTATAACAAAAGGATTGACAGTAGCTGGAAACTGCGGCGGGCGGGGGGGGGATGGGATTGACAGTAGTCGAGATCTGCCTGGAAGGAGAGAGCACACCTCATCAACAAGGGTACCTGCACAATGAATATTTGTATACCTAACTCTGAATTGTACCCCACAATTTAAAAAATAAAATAAAATATTTTAAAAAATTGCTTGTGTCAAGACTAGTGCTTGTTTAGCTGCTAGAGAAAAAGAAAAAACCTTGTAGAAGTTAGAACACAGTTCATCCCGTAAGTGCAGGGGTTCGTGACAACTCTTGCCTGGTGTGGCCATAAGTCTTGCTTTTAATTAGGTATCTTATGGCCACAAAGAGCCTGTTCTGTCAGTCTTATGGCTGCTATTTTAATACTGATATTGGACAGTGAGTCTCGACAAAGGGAGGGGATGTCACAAGGCACGTCAGTCCTCCCTTCCTGTCATGGCTGGGGTTTCAGCTTTTAAGGTCTGCATGAGGCTCTCTTGGCCAAAAATGGGGCTTGATAAGAAAATTAGGGGACTGGGGATTTTATTTTTAGTTCTCATCAGTAAGGGTCTTCGGTGGGGAAGATGTCTGGCTGACTGAGGCGACTGATGAACACAGGCAGCTGTGGAGTTCATTTTAGCAGTAGTCGTAGGACTGTGGACAGATTAGATGTCAGGTGAGAAAAATAGAGAGGGATCAAGGAGGATTGGATTCTAGGCCCGAGTCACCGCAGGTCTGTCTGTGCCATTGACTGAGATGGAAGAAAACCGGAGGAAGAACTAGACTGGGTACAAACCAATGTGTGCTCGTTGGGCATGAGGCCTCCTTAAAGAAAAGACCTGGCTAGCCTGAAGCAGCGGTATTCAGGCCAGGGATTCATGAGGGCTGACTGCAAATGCTTCAGTGTTTCTCATGGGAAAGAGATTCTCTATGTCCTTATATAAGGGGGACCCCCCAAAATGGAATTATTTTTTGGAGGGCGGGCCCCTTGTAGTACAGGCCTTCCCTGCTAGGTAAGGGTACCAACGTAAGTGTATCAGCTAGTATTGTTATGAGAAACTGTGTTTGGCTTCAGTGAATTTTTTTGTAGATTCTTTCAACACGTTTGCCCATTTCATGATGAGTGATTTATAAGCGCACCTGCTTACGCTCTGCTGAGTGTTCAGCAGTTTTGGACCAAAAATGGCACGATCCCTGGGCCCCCCTCTCCTCGTTCACCCAGTGCCACCGTGACTTTTGTTTTTTGTTTCCCCAGATGGAAAAACCCTCAAAGGGAAACGTTTTGCTGATGTGGAAGAGGTGGAACAAAAAACGGCAGAAGCACCAAAAAAGCATCAAAATGCATGCGTTAAAAACCTGTTTTGGGTGACGGAAAAAGCATCTCGATAGTTCTATTGCATCAAATGAAGAGTACTTTAAAGGTGCCTGAAGTTTAAACATGTAAGAACAAATACACAGTTTTTTATAAATAAATTTCAGGTTCTCTTGGGTTCCCCGTCATAAGTCAAAAATAAAGCCCAATGAAGAACACTTATAGAGATGCAGATTCAGCCCATCTGGATATCTTGTAATGAAAGTAGTGGGGTCAGAGGAAGTGGCATGCAACCCTGACTCTGCTGTTCCTAGTGGTAGAATCGGAACACCTTGTTTAAACTCTGAGATGCCATTTAACATCTTTTAAATATAGAGATTAGAATACTAAAAGCAGTAGTACTCAAATACTAAAAGCAGTAGTAAACACTTACATAGCTGTGATTTGCGAATTAACAAGAAATCTATCTTTGGTCTCTGCCCTCAGTTTCTGAGACAGAACTCCTAAAACCTTGATGGATAGGGACACTAAAAAAATCTTTTGTGGTAATATGTTTGGTCTTTGACCCCGGTTCCTGATACGGTGCCCCTTCAATTCCTTGGAATTTCCAGGGTGACAGAAGCATCTTTTATTCTAATAAAGTGACTCTTGGGGGACTCCTGGATGGCCTCAGGGTGGGAGCTGGTTGCCAGAGTAACTAACCATGTGATTAGAAGTTCAGAACTTTTAGCCCACCTCCCAACCTCCAGGGAGGGGAAGAGAACTGAAGGCCAAGATGCTCACTAGTGGCCAATGATGACTAATCATGTCCACGTAATCAAGCCTCCATACAAACCCCAAAGGGCAGAGTGCAGAGAGCTTCCAGAGAGCTGAACATGTGGGGGTCCCTGAGGAGGGCTGCCTCCAGAGAGGGCATGGACACTCCCTGCCCCTCCCTACACCTTGCCCCATGCGTCTCTTCCATCTGCGTCCTTTGTAATGGCCTCTATAGTCAATAGATGATCATAAGCAAAGGGTTCCCCTGAGTTCCGTGAGCTGCTCTAGCAAATCTCTTGAACCCGAGGAAGGGGTTACAGGAACCTCCAGTCTACAGCCAGGTGGTCAAAAGCACAGGTCACAGCCCAGAGCATCTGAAAGTGGGAAGGTCCTATGAGACTGAGACTTGAACCTGTGGGATGTGACGCTGTCTCCAGGTAGGGAGTGGTAGAACTGAATAAGAGGACACCTAGCTAGTGTCTGCTGGAGAATTAAATGGTGGTGGGGAGAGAAACCCCCACACATCTTGGTGACAAGAGATGAGTGTGTGTGAGAGACAGGACAAACAATTCAGTTTTTCTGGCCTCTTGCAAAAGGTATTTTAACAGTCCAAACCCAGTTCCAACAGCTTCATAGCTTTTGACAAACTGGCCATACATTGGAGATTCCTGTGACCCCTTCCTTGGTTACAAATGATTTGCTAGAACAGCTCATAGAACTCAGGGAAACACTTTACTGTGAGGGGGTAGCTGCTTGGAGAAGCTGGGGCCCCACAATAGTCCCAAGGCAGAAGTGACATTTAAGCTGAGGTCTACACACTAGAAAAAGCAAGTCGGGAAGAATGTTCTGTGATGAGAAACAGGCAAAAGCCTGGCAGGGAACAAAGCTTGGCGAGTGGGAGGAAAAGAAACAAGGCCAAGGTGATTGCGAGTGCAGGGGTGGCAAATCTTGGAGCTAGCACTGGCCTAGGCTCTGGGCTCTGTCAAGAGCTGGGTGGAGACTTTGGCTTGTGGGCCAAGTGCCACTGGGCCTACGGGAGTGCTGGGATATCATACGCACTCAGAATGATTGCACTGCACATCCGAGGGCATTTTCTCCAGTGTGGAAGATGGATGGCAGGACACCAAGAGTAGCAGCAGCAAGGTTAGTTAGGAAGACACCAGAACAGTCCAGGCAAGAGGCTCCTGCCAAGGGGATGGGAGGTACGATTGCTTCCGCCTGCCGAAACAGATTACCCGCAAACCAGGTGGCTCAAAACAACAGAAATGGACTGGACTTGGTGGCTCAGCCTGTCATCCCAGCACTTTGGGAGGCTGAGGTGAGGGGATTGTCTGAACCAGCAGGTTTGAGACCAGCCCAGGCAATTGGCGAGACTCGTCTCTACTACAAATAAAAAATTAGCCGGGTGTGGTAGTGCACACCTTTCATTCTGACTACTTGGAAGGCTGAGGCGGAAGGATCACCGGAGCCCAGCGGGTCGAGGCTGGGGTGGCAGTGAGTGCGTCACTGCACTCCAGCCTGGGTGACAGAGTGAGACTCGAACTAAAAAAAACCCAAAACACAGAAATGTGTTCTTTCACAGTTTTGGAGGCTAGAAACCTGAAATCAAGGTGTCGGCAGGGTCACGTTCCCTCTGAAATTCTAAGAGAAATCCTTCCTTGCCTCTCCCAGCTTCTGGTGGCTCCAGGTATTCCTTGCTTATGGCAACAGCATTCCAATGGTACCAATTCTATTGAAAGTATTCCAGGCAATTGAGAGAGATGGAATTCTCCCCAAATCATTTTATGAAGCTAACATCACATTGATACTCAAATTGGGTAAAGAACCTACAAAGAAAGAAAACTACAAGCCAATATGCTTGATGAACATAGATGCTAAAATTCTCAACAAGATTCTAGCAAACCAGATCCAACAACACATCTCAAAAATTATCCACCATGACCAAGTAGACTTCATCTCCGGAATGCAGGACTGGTTCAACATTCGCAAGACCATAAATGTAATTAAATATGTCAACAGATATAAAGACAAAAACCACAAGATTATTTCATTAGATGCAGAAAAATCTTTTCATAAAATCCAGCACCATTTCTTTATAAAAACCCTCAAACTCTAGGCATAGATGGAACATACCTCAAAATGGTAAGAGCCATCTATGAGAAACCACAGCCAACATACTGCTAAACAGACAGAAATTGGAACCATTTCCCCTGAAAAACAAAACAAGACAAGGATGCTCACTCTTACCCCTTCTGTTCAACATCGTATTGGAAGTTCTAGCTAAAGCAATCAGACGAGAGAAGGAAACCAGGGGTATCTAAGTAGGAAAAGAGGAAGTTAAGTTATCCCATTGCAGATGACATGATTCTATACCTTGAAAACCCAAGAGAATTTGTCTAAAACCTCGTTGTACTGATAAAGGACTTTGGCAAAGTCTCAGTGTATAAAATAAATGTACAAAAGTCAGTCGCATTCCTGTACACCAACAACAAACAAACAGAAACCCAAATAAAAAGCACAATCCCATTCACACAAGTCACACAAAAAAAGTAATACCTTGGCATCTTCCTAACTAGAAAAGACAAAGACATTTACAATGAAAACTACAAAACACTGCTCAAAGAAGTCAAAGATGACAGAAACAAATGGAAAAATATTACATGAAGAACCAACATTGTTAAGATGTCTATCCTACCAAAGGCAATCTACAGTTTTTGGGGGTTTTTTTTGAGTTGGAGTCTCACTTTGTCACCTAGACTGGAGTGCAGTGGCATGCTCCCGGCCACCACAGCTGAGACCTGCTGGGATCTGGCGATCCTTCCACCTCAACCTTCCAAATAGCTGGAACTACAGGCGCGCACTACGATGCCCGGCTAATTTTTTGATTTTTTGTAGAGATGAGGTCTCACCAAGTTTCCCAGGTGGGTCTCGAACCCGTGGGCTCAGGCAATCTACTCACCTCAGCCTCCCAAAGCGTGGGATTACAGGCTGAGCCACAGAGCCCGACTGCAATCTACAGATTTAACTCAATACCCATTAAATTACCAGCAGCATTCTTCTCAGACCTGGAAATGACAATAAAGGACTTCTTTGGAAACATAAATGACCACGAATAGCCAAAACAATCCTCAGCAGAAAAAAACAAAGTGGGAGACATCACATTCCTAGACTTTAGGTTTTATTATAAAGCTACAATAATCAAAACAGTCTGATATTTGTACAAAAATAGGCATATAGACCAATGAACAAAATAGATATTCCATAAGCAAAACCTCAATTTCTCAACCAACTCATCTTTGACAAAGCCTCCACCACCAACCACTGGGGAGAGGAGAACCTATTCAGGAAATGGTGCTGAGAAAACTGACTGACCACATGCAGAAGATTCAAACAAAAGCCCTACCTATCACCACATACAAAAATCAACTCTGAATGGATCAAAGACCTAAATGCAAAACCTCAAACTATAGGAACCTTAGAAAATGCAGGGGACACCCTTATGGAAATTGGAACTGGCAGCCAATTCCTGATCAAAACCTGAAGTGCCCATGCCATAAGAGATAATGTAGACAAGTGGGACCTCATCGAACAGACAAACTTCTGCAAAGCCAAAGAAACCATCAAGAAAGTGGGAGACAGCCCACAGACTGGGAGCTGTATATCTGACAAAAGCCTAACTTCCAGGACTTACAAGGAACTCAAATGTGCTGAAAAGAAAGCAAAGAACAGAAAACAAAAATAACAGCTCTATTACAAAGTGGGCAAAAGACATGAATAGACACTTTTCAAAAGAAGATATATGAGCAGCCAACAGATACATGAAAAAATGTTCTTTACAACTGGACTTCGGAGGGCCCAGCAAGGTAAACCCTGGGGGGAGGCTGCTGAGGGATGCCCAGGAATTTGCTTTGGGTTGATTGGCACTTCTCATTGCAAACACAGGTCAAGTTGGGATGTGGAATCTACACATTCTGCATCTTCAAGGGAGTCCACCTTCCTGTCCAGTAGGTGTGTAGACTCTTGCTCACACCTCCAGCTCTGCCACACTAGATGGTGGGGGAAGAAGTAAAGGTGGGAATGACTGGATTTTAAGAGGAAGGAGGAGGAGGGTGGACTGAAACCCCGGAGTGGCAAGAGAGAAAAGGTGAACTCAGCAGACTGACAAGTAAATTTATCCAGCAGCCTCAACAGCCAGAGCAAGGATGAGAATTCTGGATACTTGTGTGGGGGAAGGGAAGAGACCCAAGGCTTAGGACCCAGATAGATCTAAGATCAAATCTCGCTTCACCTCAGTCCTTGTTGTGTGACCATGGTTTTCCTTACTTAAACAGGATCTCCATGACACCCTTGCGGAGTGAGATTAGCTCAGGTGAGCACCTTGGCCAGGGCCTAGCCCAGAGCAGGTGCTCAAAAAGTCCAGGCCAGAAAGGAAAAACAAACAGCCCTATTAAAAAATGAGCAGAGGACGTGAATAGACACTTCTTAAAAGAAGACATACAAACAGCCAACAGATACATAAAAAAATACTCAGCCTCACTAATCATCAGAGAAATGCAAATCAAAACCACACTGCGATACCACCTTATCCCAGTAAGGATGCAATCATTAATAAATTTTTAAAAAGTAGATGCTGGCAAGGGAGCAGGGAAAAGGGGACACTTCTACACAGTTGATGGGAGTGCAAACTAGTCCAACTTCTATGGAAAATAGTGTGACAATTTCTAAGGGAACTAGAAATTGACCTTCCATACAATCCAGCAATCCCTCTCCTGGGCATATACTCAGAGGAACACAAATCTTTCTACCAAAAAGATACCTGGACATGCATGTTTATTTCCACACTATTCACAATAGCAAAAACATGAAACCAACCCTACTGCCCACCAGAAGTAGATTGGATAAAGAAAATGTGGTACATATACATGACAGAATATTATGCAGTCATGAAGAAGGACAAAATCATGAACTTCTCAACAAATTGGATGGAATTGGAGACAATCATTCTTAGAGATCTGTCACAGAAAAAAAGAACTGAATATCATATATGCTCACTCATAAGTAGGACCTGAACATTCATTACAATAGCACAAGGGAGGGCTTAGCAGTTGTGGGACACTGCCAGGGTAGGGAGGAGGGGGGGGGCTGGCACGTAACAACTCAAACCAGGGGAGGTGAGGACCAGTTGGAGGCCCAAACTTTACCTGCACATACATTACTTATGTACCTAATCCTGACTTGTACCCCATACCTTTATAATACAATGAAGTTTTTTTAAAAAGCCCAGTCTAACTTTTGAAGGCCAGGGAATGCAGGGGTTGGAATTTACCTGGTCTTTGGCCAAGCCTCCTCTTGTGACAGCAGACAATGAACCCAAATCACTCACTTCTGTTTCCTTATTTTTGCTCTACAAAAACCGGAAGGAAGAAACACTGGTGATACCAATCTGTAAAATCTCCTGCAAGAATATCAGTTGATGCAATTCTTTTAAAAAATAAAGCCATATTCTTTTTCTTTTTTTTTTTTTTTTTTGAGTTGGAGTCTCACTCTGTTGCCCAGACTGGAGTGCAGTGGCTGCTCCCGGCCACTGAAGCTTCGACCTTCTGGGCTCCGGCAATCCTTCCGCCTCAGCCTTCCAAGTAGCCGGAATTACAGGCATGCACTACCACGCCCGGCTGATTTTTTGATTTATTGTAGAGATGAGGTATCGCTGCCCAGGCGGGTCTCGAACCCGTGGGCTCAGGCAATCCACTCACCTCAGCCTCCCAAAGGTGCAGGATTACAGGCTGAGCCACTGAGCCTGGCTATTCTTTTTCTTTTTTAAAAAAACTAGACTCTTAGGAGATAAAAATGGGTTTTTAAATAAAATTTTAAAAAGTTTTGAATAGTAAGAAAATCAAGCTATAAAAGAGACCAAATGAATTCAGACCTCAAGCAAAATAAAAGAGGTTAAGACTCTAATGTTTCCTTTCTTTGTGTCTCCATTTTCCTGCCTTGATCTGCCACCAGAATGGAGGCGAAGGGATAGACTGTTTTTCAGTAGCCGCATGACCTCTCGCAGATCTTGTTAAACCCAAATTTCAGAATCCGAGAGGCCAACAAAGAGCCAGCTCTGATGCAAACACACAAGGGTCTTTATTCAGGCT
>NW_007249169.1:200918-246059 GCF_000164805.1 Carlito syrichta
AGTAATAGTTCTCTTAGAGAGTTTTTTTTTTTTTTTTTTAAATCTCTTGGATCTCTCAATCTCAAAGACCGACAGCCCAGCAGGAAGAACTTTCCTTGACCTTGTTCATAGAACCATGCTTCTCTGGAGCTCTTGTGGCCTTTTCCCCCAGGCGATAGCTGCTCTTCCAATTTTACACCTGAGCACTTATATTAAACAAGCATAAAGGAAAAAGAAGAAAAGGAGTGGCCATGAAGTGTTGTGGGGGAAAGTGGGACAGGAGGGTGAGGCACGCCCTTAATAACAGCTGGCTGGGATGGAGTGTCCCCCACAGACCCCATAGCGCTTCTGGGCGAGTTTCCCCTGCTTTTCCTCTCTGGAGCTTTCGAGTGGACGGTTTGCAAGTAAAGGGTTAGGACATCATCTTCTGATGACCCTAGCATGGTTCTCAGCACCGCCCAATTTCCAGGATGAAAGTGCTCTGCCAGTAATCTTAAGATACCAGGCTCAAGCAGACCCTGGCCTGGCAACAAGGTCATCTCAGGGCAGCATCTTGCTGGTTGATTGCCTGTCCTTCTTTGCCTTCTGGCACTGCGCTTCTGGTTGCATTTGACTTTATAATCACTGGTTTGGAAATACAGGGTAGAAGTGCTTGATTCCCACAACAGTGGCTGGGACGGTCCAGATCTGAATGTTGCACAAGAACACATTCTGTTAATAGTTCAGCCACCCTCTAAGTCTAGTCCTAAGCTTTTATTGAACACTTTCCGTAATCCGGGCACCATGCCCATTACTAGAAATAATGATGAACAGCACAGCCACATGGCCTCAGCTGGTGATGGGCTTATGTAATCATGGGGAAGGCAACCCAACTCCGAGTCAATAGACAGAGTGACTCTCAAGAGTGACGAATGCTAGGACGAGCACAAAGAAGGGGCTGGCTGGACACTAAGGGGGGGATATGGTAGAATGCAGAGTGTCCTCCAAGCGCAATGGGAAACACCAGGAGACGAACTTGCAGGAGAGTAACGAAGGCTGGGCTGGGGATGTAGCCAGCGAGAGAAGAGAGAGAGCGAAGAGACAGCTGTGTCTGGAATCAATATGAGTTGCTGATGGTTCGATGAGGTTAAAAGGGAAGCAAAGGGCATCAAGGGTGACACTGAAGTTTCTAGTTAAGCAAGGGAGCTGGGGGGACCATCTCCAGAGATGTTGGGGCAGGCATGGGGCTGGTGACAGGATAAAAATTTGCCGGGGAAACCGAAGACTCTGTGAGTCATCAAGTAGCAGTATCAGGTACACAGTTGAATATGCCTGTCTGGAACCTAGAGGTGCTGTCTGGTCTAGACGTTTTGATCTAGTTTTCACCCCATGTGAATGCAAACTGCTTCTGACCCTCCTTTCTATTCAGTAACAAACCCACTTGCTAATCATTAACTGCGTTCAATATGACCACAGCTGTATTAATTTGCACGAGGGAAGCTACAACACTAGGCAACAATTGCAATTGGGCCTATGACTTGGCTATGTTTCTAAAGTCCCAGGATCTTCTACTATGATCTACACAATACTTTTTAGGATCAGACTGGTGAGTCTGTGGTCCATGACAGTCACCACCACTCCTGGATGCTTCAAGACTTGGAGGGTGGCACTGGCCCCATGCCATTCCCCCGGGATGTAATATAGTTCCTCGTTTTGCATCTTAGCAGGAGTTGGAAGTTCTAGGGAAATTCTAGTTAAGCTGGTCTTTCTCACCATAACAACCCTTACTCTCAGGTCCAAGAGCCGAAGTGAGGGTCTTTCCAAGGGCTAAGTGAGAGTGTGTCCTTTCTACATACATTTAGGACCCAGGGGAATGACCATGCAGGGGTGGGGGGCTTGTGAACTCAGTGTACCCACCATGAGACACACATGGCCAGAACTCTGTTTTCTACCTGAATCTCATGTGGCCTGTGGTAACTGGGAGACAGGATGATGTTTTGGACCTCTGAATACCAGCATCAACCCAGACCCTGTATCCAAAGCACTTGAAACATGAAACGTCTGATTGTTACTTTATCCCAGAGCAGGTGTTTTTGTTTTTGTTTGCAATTCATGTTTTTTTTTCTTTATTTTCAAGATGTGCGGTACAATTCAGGATTACGTATACAAATGTTCATTATGCAGGTACCCTTGTTGATTTGATGAGGTGTGCCTTTCTCTCCCCTGGCAGTTTTCCTCAGCTGCCAATCCTACCCCCACACCCCTGGCAGTTTCCCACTACTGCCAATCCCTTTCTTATAGTATTATGATAATTGTTCAAGGTCCACTCGTGAGTGAGAACATATGGTACTCCGTTCTTTGTTTCTGTGATAGATCACTGAGTGTGACAGACTCTAAATCCATCCAAGTTGCTGCAGAGTCCATATGTTTGTCCTCAATGTGTTGTTACTTGAGTAACTAGCCACAAGGTCTTTGGGGTATTGAATGAAGGAGTCACAGGCCAGGCACAGTGGCTCAAGCCTGTAATATCAACACTTTGGGAGGCCGAGGTGAGGATATTGCCTGAGCCCATGGGTTTGAGAACAACCCAGGCAACTGGGTGAGACCTCATTTCTACAACAAATTCAAAAATTGACCGGGCATGGTAACGCGCTCCTGTAGTTTCGGATACTTGGAAGGCTGAGGTGGAAGAATCACCTGAGCCCAGCAGATTGATGTAGAGGTGGCTGTGAGCGTGCCACTGTACTCCAGCCTGGGCGATGGAGTGAGACCCCAACTCAAATAAATAAATAAATAAGGGAGTCACTGCTGTAGTCGATTCCTGTTCTACCTCTAGGCAAGGGAACCTGTCATTGACACGGCTGTACCAGACAGTCATTGGTTGAGTCTGGGGTTGGTGCCCAGCAAGGTGCACCTGTTGGCTGGGGGCAGTACTGTATATTCTCACTCATGAGTGCCATTGAGAGACCGTATCAACAACACTCACCACAGCTAGAAAACGGGGGCATGGACTGGTCGAGTGGCTTAAGTTGGATGCTGTAGCACCCACCTTACTCTGCGAGCAAGGGATAGACGGGGAGGCCAGTAGATTAAAGGAAACAAAGCAGGCTCAATAAAACACTTTTTGGAGAGTGAAATTTCAGATAGCACTGCCACCCATTTTGGTATGGCAATATGTGTTGTAATTAAATCTATATTAGCCAACGTTCTCTAGAGAAACAAAACTGATAAAAGATAGAGATAAGTAGATAGATAGATAGATAGATAGATAGATTGATTGATTATAGGAATCATCTCACACAATTATGGAGGCTAATTAGTGCCAAGAACTGCAGCTGGCAAGCTGGAGACCCAGCAGAGCCAATAGTGTAGTTCTAGTCTGAGTTCAAAGGCCTGCGATCCAAGAGCGCCAATGGGGTGGTTTCGATCTGAAAGTCAGCAGGCTCAAGACCCAGAAAGAGCTGGTAGTTTAAATCCACAGGCAAGGAGACCAAAAACAAAACAAAACAAAACAAACAAACAAAAAAACCCAATGGTACAGCTTAAAACTGTCAGGTGGGAGGAATTTCCTCATATTTTGGGGAGAATCAGCACTTCTTTCTTTTTAAGCCTTCAATTGCTTGGACATGGCCTGCTCACATTGGGGAGAGCAATCAGCTCTACTCAGTCTACTGATTCAAATGCTAATCTCACCCAAAGCACCCTCCTAGAAACACCCAGAATAATGTTTGACTAAATGTCTGAGTGCCCTGAGGCCCCAGCACATTGATGCATAAAATTAGCCATTACAGAATTCATCCCTTGTGCTGGCCTGTCTCCAAGAAAGAAAAGAAAGTGGAGAGTTAGGACCATCTACACCTGGGGTTCTGCCAGAAAACTGTGAAGAAGGAAGGGGCAGGAGAGTTTAGGATGTGAATGGATATTATGTTAAAAGCAGGAATCTGACTTAGACGAGGAGAACAATGACAGTTGGTGGACTTGAAAAAAGGTGAATTGACTGATGGCTTACAACAGTCATAGAGCAAGCAGAAACAGTACTGGATTAGGTTGCTTGGGCTGCCATGACAAAGTACTACAATAAGGTGGCTTAAAACAACAGTCATTTATTCTCTCATAGTTCTGAAGGCTGGAAGTCCAAAAGCAAGGTTATCGCAGGGCCATGTGTCTTCTGGGTAGATTCCTTCTTTCCCTGTACTAGCTTCTGATGGTGTTTCTGCTGACAGATCCTCACCATCCCTTGGCTTACAGCCCTGTCTCTCCAATCTCCTCCTCTGTTGTGACATGGTGCTCTCCAAGTGTGTCTCTGTCTCTTTTTTTGTAAGGACACCAGTCATACTGGATGAGGGCCCACCTTTTTGGTTACCCCAATGGCGTCATCTTAACTTAATTGCCTTTGTAATTAATTGAGGAGACACAACTCAACCCATGATAAGTATAAATTCTAAACCTCATAGCTTATCATACTGCTACGAAAATGAAATAAGATAATGTATGAAAAGATGTTTTAAAAGAAAAAATCATGGCAAATTATTGCTTCTTACACTGGATGGGTCACTATCAACAGTCTCTTGCTTGTCTTGGAATGGCAGGTCATTCAAGTGGAGGTCATGAGGCAGGCTCAAGGTAGAGTCACTTTGAACCGGAAGATTCTGAGATACTAGCATTTCTCTATTTGACATAGTCCCAACGAGAAATGATTCTAGAAACCACAAGCTCAAGAGTCTTCTGAGTCATAAGTTAAACACCATTCTTGAAGCCAGCAGTATGGAATGTGTTCATTATTACTGAGATTTGAAAACATGTCACGGCATTGATAATAAGCATTCTTCATCCAAATCTCCTCACTTGGACTTTGTGATGTTCCTGCCCAAAGGCTTAATGGAATTTGTCTTTTTATGTAACTATCTCATAAAAAGGTGTGTTTACTTTTTCCACTCCTTTTATATTATGATAAAAACACATAATTGTTAATCATCTTAACCATTTTTATTGTGCAGTTCAGCAGCGTGGAGTACATTCACACTGCTCATGACACAGATCTCTAGACCTGTTTCATTTTGCAACCCTGAAATTCTACACCCACTAGACATTACTTTCCTCTCTCTCCCGCCCCATCCTTTGTCGAGCACCTTTCTCCTTTCTGTTTCTATGATTTTGACAACATTATATACTTCATGTGAGTAGAATCCCACAGTATTTGTTTTTGTGGCTGGCTTATTGTGCTTAGCCTAAGATCCTCAAAGTTCTTTCATGTTGCAGTGTGTGACAGGAGTTTCTTCCTTTTTAAGGCAGCGTCATAATCCACTGTGTGTATATATAACATTTTCCTTATCTGTTCATCTATTGATGAATATAGGTTACTTCCACTACTTGCTTTTGTGAATATTGCTATGATGAACATTTGTTTTTCTGTTTTGAATTCATTTAGATATATACCCAAAAGTGGAATTACTGAAGACTCAGTATTGAAAAAGTTTTATATCTCCCAATCTGCGGGGGTCCCGCCCCGCAAGGGTCGTGAGATTTCCTGAAGGAGAGATGGATAGGCGAAGGATGAAAATATTATACCTGGACACATGCTTCCTGAACAGATGGCAATTTAATGTTAATTAACACAGAGCTTTTATACCATTCGTAAAGGGGCAAGACAAAGAAAATTCCTTCACATACATATCCTCTACAAGTTACCACCATCTAGTGGTCTTAGCAACAAACAAGCCAAGAACCCTGTAAACATTCAGACAATGAGTCTTATTCATACGCCAAAGATGATAGTTTTAGTCCAAGGCCCGATTACAGTCCTTGAACTGTCTCCAGAAAGTTTCCAAGTGTAAAGTTCTTCATGTAGCAGTAGTTTTCCTTCTGGGGCTTTATGGCCTTCAGAGTTTTGTAATCACCTTTCTTGTCCAGGTGACTTCGTTACTTTTCTCTTATCCTGCAGTGCTTGTTTCTAAAGAAAACTCACAAGAAGATTTTAGTAATGTTTCCCAGACCCCCAAGGTTGCTTTCTGTCTTTAGCTAAATTATCATAAAAGTGCCTAATTAGTATATTATGAGTTCAGTGAAAATCCACTTTATAAATGTTAACTTAGAGTTTTCACTATTGAATTAAGTAAAAACCTTAAAGATAATCTTTATCCTAAGTCAGTGAAAACAGTGTTATAAATCACCTACATAACTCCTAGATAAGTGTTAGAACTTATAATGAATTCATAATGAATTACTATAAACTTGTGCTTCTAAAAAACCTTATGTCTAAACACTAAACTACATAATCCTAAATCAAATAAGGAGTGAATATATTTATATCATTTATTACTTAAGCAATATCTAGTAACTTATAACCAAGTGAAGGAAAGCATTCTTGATGTGCTTCAGAGTTTAACCCTTGCAGATGTTAGAAAAGGCCAAGTGATATAGTGGGAAAATGAAAAAATGAACCATGACGTTCTCAGGTTAGCTGTGAGTACTTCGCACAAACATGCCATTTTCTTCTTCCACGACTGCACAGAATTCTTCGGCAGTACAAAACAGCAAAGACGGAAGACAGAAGGGCCTCAGCTGCCCGGACTCGCTTTGCGGCCGGGGGTCCTCAGCACACCTGGACTTTGTCAATCAGGCAGGCCTCCAAGGCTGGCTCCCAACACCAATCCAAAAATAGGAGATGTTTCTTCGTTTACTTTAATCTTCTTTGATTTCTTCTCAGTAATGTTGGTACTTTTCAGTGTACAATTTTTTCACCTTTTTGGTTACAGTTATTCCTATATTATTCTTCTTGATGGTATAGTAAATGGGATTGTTTTCTTAAATTTCTTTTCAGATTGGTCATTGCTAATGTACAGGAACACAACTGATTTTTGAGTGTTGATTTTTGTATCCTGAGACTTTGCTGTATTTGTTCATTAGTTCTGGCAGTTTTTTGTGAAATCTTTAGAGTCTTCTACATATGAGATCATATCATCTGCAAATAGAAATAACTAAGTGTTCTTTTCCAATTTCTATGTCTTCTATTTATTTTTCTTGTGCTATGCGGAATAGTAGTGTTAAGTAGCAGCTAGACATGAGCAGGAGGGGACACTCCTGGGAGTATCTTGCCTTCCGCCATACCCCGAACCACTCACTTTCAGCCCAAGCCCCACCCCAAGTTCCTCATTCTAGATGGAAGGTCCCTCTGTCTTGCTGCTGCATAATCCTGCCTAAGCCGGACTTTACCCCCCAAGGACCTTCCAGATATGCATGCACGCACCCTGGAAGCCTAAGACTGTCTTCATATGGCCTTTGGGTTATTACCTTATCATTAGCATTGATCATCATTGTGGTTTTGACTCCCCCCTCCCCCGTAAGTTTCGTTTATTAGCACTCATGGGAAATCCACGTGGGCAGTCTTCAAAGGCTATTTGCTCAGGACCAACTCATCAAATTATGAAAAGAAGCAGATTGACAGGAGGAGAAGTAGAAAAAGAAAGTAAGAAACCTCATAAAACAAAAACCCACAGTTAGTTCCAGGCTGATTCTCTCTAGGACAGCCTGCTCTGTCTTTTGCACTGCACGAACTGTACTCTTGTTTTTAATAAACTAGTGGCTTGCACTTGCAATTGTTTGTGTCACGTTCTCAATTCTTTGTCAATGAGACACAAGTACTAAGGACCACAGTGCAGATCTTGGCAGCCCGCTATCAGTAGTGATGAGGGTGGGAATCCTTCTCTTGTCCCTGATCCTAGAGGATCAGTTTCTCCATTGAGGGTGATGTTAGTTGTGAACTTTTTAAGTATGGCTTTTATTATGTTGTTATGATTTTCTTCTATGTCTAGCTGTTGAGTGTTTTTATCATGAAAGTAACATGAATCCTGTCGTGCTTTTCCTGAATCTGTTGAGGTGATCATGTGGTTTTTGTCATTCATTTCATTACACTAATGTTCATATGTTGAATATCTTTGCATTCCAGGTATAAATCCCATCTGCTCATGACGTACGATCCTTTTAGTGTGCTGTTGAATTTGGGTTGCTAGGATTTTGTTTAGGATTATTGCATCAGTATTAATCGGGAATATTGATTTGTAGTTTTCTTTTTTTGTGTCTTTGGCTTTGGTATCAAGGTAATTCTGGCCTCATAGAATAAGTTTAACAGTATCCTCTTCTCTGGCTCTTTGGAAGACTTTGAGAAGGATGGGCGTTAACTGTTCTTTAAATGTCTGGTCAAATTTTCTGGTGAATCCGTCAGGTCTTGGGCTTTCCTTTGTTGGGTGGTGTTTGAGTGTGGCTTCCATCTCGTCACTTGTTATAGATGGGCTGAGGTTCTCTGTTTCTTCCTGATTCAGCCTTGGTAGGTTGTATTTCTATGAGTTTACTAATTTGGCATTTTAAAGTATTTACAGTTATGTATTAGCAAAGCATATCAGAACAGGTCATGCCAAATAAGATTATCAGTGAGGCTTCAAAAGGATTATTGAGCAAAATAGAATGTGCGCTACTTTGCATAGAACTGGAAGGCAATTTGAAAGCTGCAAATTATTGCAAGTGCTTTATTTTTAAGTAAAGTTTAGTTTCTGCTTTGAAATGATGTTTCCATGATGAGAAAAACAAAAGCATATTTAAAAAAAAATCCTTGAAAATTTAGAAGGAAGCAAAATCAAACAAACATATTCCTGGAAAATGCTGCAAACATTTTTCTTACTTCCCTTCTGACTTTTTAAATGTGTGGTTTATAATCGTTGGCTTGTTTACCAAGCACTCTGGCTGCACCCACTGAGTAAAATGGATACGATTGCAAACCACAGTCCTATTCATTCTAGTCACATCCCTGCAGGCCTTCATGAAGGGAGGGCTCTGTTCCTGGTCAAAAGAAAATGGAAAATCACTATTAGTTTTTCCTCAAATTATTCAGACATCTGCGAATTCCATGGTCCTTTGGGTTGCCTTGCTTTCTCCACTCTGCCTGCATAGCCAGGGCTCCTTGCATCTTTCTCGTTTGCCTTTATTTGGTCTCTGTAGGTCCCAAGCAAAGGGAAGGCTGGTTTCCGGTTTCCATGTTTGAAACAATTCGTCACTGCTCAAAAAAAAATGAAAATCCCAGCAGGTGTTGTTTCACCAAAACCAGAGCCAGAAGAAACATGAGATTTGTTGATTTTTGCCTGGGTGAGGAGCAGCGACTCTAGGGCCTGACACCCCCAAAGGTAGAAATGCCTGGCGGTGATGAATGAATGAATTCAAATTCATTCAAATGAATGAGTTCCCCAGCACACAGAGGAGGGCCCCCAGCTTAAAAACCCGGGTCCCAGATGCCTTGAAGCTAAGATGAAACTCCCCGGAGAAGGAACGTCAGCTTCTTCCCATTCAAGCCTCAAAAGTAGGAAATCTATTTCGCTGCCAGAAAGGAGATGTTGATTTGCGACTGTGGGCTAGGCCAGCAGCCACCAGATACTGTATGTCAAGAATGAAGCTTATTGCTTAAAGTGCTTCCAGAAGGTTCCTAGCCAAGGCAATACAACCCATCCTAGGGTTTCTGAAGCTAGAGAGCGTGTTCTCCCTCTTCAGATTCTCACGACACACGAGTTTCGAAAAGGTCAGAATGCCGACAGGTGATGGCGGGGCTAGGAGGCCTCCAGTGTGCCCCCTCTGTTCCCAGTTCTTACAAATAAGATCCTCTCACCTTCCAGAGGAGTGTGGCTCTGCAATTGCACTGCAGCTTCTCCTAATCTGGCAGGTAGCCAAGCGTGGGAAAAGATCAGGGGCACGGCACCTGCCAAACTTCAGTCCCAATTCCGGGCTGTGTGACCTCAGGCAAGTTATTTGACCTCTCGGAACCCTGTTTGCTCTTGTGTGAAATACAGGGCTGCTGTATCACAGGAGGTAGCACACAGAAGCACTTGAACCAAAAGGTGATCAAAGGTCATTTTCTCCCTGGCGAAGTGAGGGGTTCCCTGGAAAGCTGGTTACTTAATGGCACAACGCAGTGCAGTTTTCCTTTCGTTTTCTCCATAGTTAATTTGGTAGAGTCACTCAGACCAACAAGTGCAACTGGATCTGGTCAATATCAGCTCTCCCAAATGGCTGCTGGTTGCCATCTATTCACTTGGTTCCACGGGCTGAGTGTCAGCTCTGGGCCTGGCCCCAGGCACTGGAAGGAAGCAACTGAAACTCCAGAGGGGAATGGGGACTCTGCCTGAAGCTGCCCCTAGAGGCTGCACAGGAAAAGTCAGATGGAAGCAAATCCTACAACAGTGTAGAGGAATCGGTCAGGTGAAGCCAGGAGGCAAAGGGCGTTCCTGACTGGGGAGACCACGTGCCAGGGCAATGATGGGGTGGGGGCTGGAGGAATGCCGCGGGCTCTATGCTGGGAGTCAGCTGTGTCTGCAGGCCACGTCCCAGGTGGACGCGGAGATGTCTCCGGTGCGACGTGCCCCAGAACAGGCACCGCGAGCAGGCACTTGCGGTGCTGCGCTTGCCTCCTACTCCCGTCTTCCTTTCTTCTTTCTTTCTTTTTTTACAGCCAACTTTTAAAAATCTCTTTTTTAGCCGGGCTCGGTGGCTCAGCCTGTAATCTCGCGCCATTGGGAGGCTGAGGTGAGTGGATTGCCTGAGCCCGCGGGTTTGAGACCCACCTGGGCAACTTGATGAGGCCTCATCTCTACTATAAATCAAAAATTAGCTGGGCGTGGTATCGCGCGCCTGTAGTTCCAGCTACCTGGAAGGCTGAGGCGGAAGGATCACCGGAGTCTAGCAGGTCGAGGCTGCAGTGACAGGGAGCGGCCACTGCACTCCAGTCTGGGTGACAGAGTGAGACTACAACTCAAAAAAACCCCAAAGCAACAACAACAAATATCTCTTTTTTAAAATTAATTTTTATTTGAGACAAAATGTACGTATATAACTTACCATTTTAAAAAGTTATTATTTGAGCCAGAGTCTTACTCTGTCACCCAAGCTGGAGTAGAGGGGCATGGTCACAGCTACTGCAGCCTCAACCTTCTGGACTCAGGCAAACCTTCTGCTTCAGCCTTCCAAGTAACTGGAACTACGGGTGCACCACCACACCCGACCAATTTTTTTGATTTGTTGTAGAGATGAGGTCTCATCAAGTTGCCCAGGCTGGTCTCGAACCCCTGGGCTCAGGCAGTCCTCCCGCCTCTGCCGCCCAAAGTGCTGGGATGACAGGTGTGAGTCACACCATTCAGCTGTAACTCACCATCTTTTCCATTTTTAAGTGTATTGTTCAGTGGTGTTAAATACATTTATACTGCTTTCTCCTCCCTTCCTCTCCCTCCCCCACTTCCTTTCCTTTCCAGGCTGCCTTCGTGGCATTCAGGATCCCAAGCTCCCACCTGTAAGTGAGGGCATGCGATATTTGTCTTTCTGTGCTTGGCTTATTTTACCTAACATAATGGCCTCCAGTTCTTTTCCATGTTCCATATTGCTGCAAATGACAAAGTTTCATCTCTTCTTATGGCTGGTTAATGGAGTATAGGCACCACATTTTCTTTACCCATTCAGCCACTGATGGGCACTTAGGTTGCTTGCGCATCTTGGCTATTGTGAATAATGCTGCAATAAACATGAAAGTTCTTCGATATATTGCTTTTCTTTCTATTGGATGTCTTCATTTTTTTTAGGTTGAGGCTTAATGTAAAAACATCTAGCTAACACCTAAGGCTGCTACTCTGGCTAGCAGGGTCTGCGTTGTGGTTCTCAGTTCTTGTGGCCCATTGCCAAAGAATTGAAAATGCGACACCAACTGTTGCAGGCGCAAGCAAAGCCTTTATTAAAAGCAAAGTTACACTCTGTGTAGCAAGGAAAATGGGGCAGGCTGTCCGAGAGGGAATCAGCCCCGAACTAACTGTGGGCTTCTGCTTCAAGGGGTTTTCTCTTCCTGTTTCCTGATTCCTCTCCTGCCAATTTATCTTTTCCGTAACCTGATGGGGTAGTTCTTGGGTGCTCTGACTTTTTGGAACTGTGCATGTGGGTTTCTCATGGATACTTAAGCGAAACCCACAGTGGGGTGGAAACCACAATGCTAACTGATGCTAACGATATGGTAATAACTCAAAGGCTACAAGAGTACACTCTTAAACTTCCAATGCACATGTGTGCAAGTCTGGAAAGTTTCGACTGCACACAGTTCCGCTCTAGATAGGATGCTGTGGTGACACAAGACAAAGGAGCTCTTGATCTATGACGAGGAACTTGGGGCAGGGATTAGGCTGAGACTAGGTGGTCTGAGGTGTGGCTGTAGACAAGACCTCTCAGGGGTGGACTTCTCCTGCTCACGTCTACCTGCTACCGCACAAGGCTATTGAGCAGTGACGTGATTGCACTGTTTGCCTCTGAGAAGGACGATGATGGGGAGGCTGTAGAGAAGTGGACTGGAGGGTGGAGACTGACTGTAGAGAGACCAGTTGGCAGACTGAGGTCCAGGTGGGAGAACACAAGGGCCTGGACTAGGAGGACAGCAGTGGGAACAGAGTGGACCAAATTAGGGTTGTCTTCTGAAATGGACTCCCTGAATGTGGGGCTCCAGGTGAAGGAAGGAGGTAGGGAAGATGAGGACAGATTATCCGGGTGTCATCTCGCATAAGCAGCAAGTGGGTATTTGATGGTGCTGTTCCTGAAGAGAGAGGAGGAGGCAGGGGGCAGGGAGAAGGAAGTGTCGTCTTTGTGGGAAACAGCGTTTTGCACACCGGTCGGTTTCCTCTGGTCTTTCACTTCTTGCCTGTGCCATCTGCTGTTCTGCACAGACCGTCGGCCACTAGTCTCCTCCGTGCCCCTGCCCTGCACCTAGTTTTCAAAGAGCTCTCCTTGCATGTGACTGAGCATGCTCTGCTGGGCACTGCTGAGTGTGTGTGCAGTGCTTACAGTGTCTGGAAAGAGTTCTGAGCAAAGCAGTTCTACTAAAACTTGAGGAGCATTCCAGGTGATTTCTGCAGCAAGTATTAACTCAGAGATTTGTCGAGCTGACACGAACACGCTAAGGCAGGAGGCAGCAAATTTGGACCCATGGGACAAACTGGCCCACTGCTTGTTTTTGTGAACAGAGTTTTGTTGGAACACAGTCACACTTGCCTGTTTCCAGAGTGCCTGTGGTTGCTTCCATGCTGCAGTGGTGTAGTTGTAAGAGAAACAGAGATTGTATGGCGAGCAAAACTGAGAAGGTGAACCATCCAGCCCTCCACAGAAAACAGGGAAGAGTGGACCTTAGCGTTCCCTTCACTCTCGGGTGCTGGGAGGGGGTGCGCACGATAGTGATGGGGGACATTGGTGCTCCTCTGCCTTGAAGCTCTCCAGGCCTCAGAAGAAAGTTTGGAAATTCGGTTTGCCATCCAAGGCTCTCCCAGGATGTGAAGCAGACAGTCTTCACAGAGTCACCTCAGTGTGAAACATCAAACACCAAGAGACTTTAAAATGTGCGTTGCATTTGATTCTTGTGCCTTGGATTTTGACACAGTTGTTTCATGGATTGCAATCTAAGGGAAGACTCCAAAGGATTTGTGCCTTGGCCTGGCTATGCTCATCTGTCTAGCTCATTTTTAAAAAGGGACCACCCCTCACACACACCCCACAAACACAGAAACATGCAAGGGTCTGACAATGCTAAAAGTCTTAGGAAGGAAAGTTAAAGCAGGGTGAGAGGTCACAGAGTGCTGTGCTTCAGATGGTTTGGTATAGAAACCCTCCTCTGGGGGTCTGGCCCTACACTTGCAAGACTCACCTCGTTCACCTGTTCCTCTTCCCAGTCCCCTTTGGTCCTGACTTTATTTAAAATGTTGACATTGTGCTTGTCTTGGAGGTTTTGCATTCACTTTGATTTTCAAAATAATTGTATTAAGGCCAGACGCAGTGACTCACGCCTGTAATCCCAGCACGTTGGGAGGCCAAGTCGGGTTAGCAGGTGAGCTCTGGGTGCGGCCAGGCTGTGGCTCTTGGGTGTCTACAGGCTGCAGGGTTCTGGCAAGGCCAGAGGACAGGGCGTCCTGCCTGGGAGCGGGCTCAGACATCCAGCCATGGACGGGTTGGCTGGTAGCGTTTCTCGTCCCACAGAGCCCAGGTCCCTTCAAGTCAAAAGTCGGCAGGAACCTTGAGCTTTCCTATTATGTGTCCCGACCTCAGGACCAGGCACAAGAAGTTCTGTCACCTGGGGGACAGCAGCCTCCAACCCTCCTCAAGGGCGAGTGTGGCAGAGGAAGCTCTGCTCAGGTGCCACTCTGCCGTTCTCTTGCAGTGTGACTTTGAGCTAGTTGCTTCACCTCTCTGAGCCTCGTGTTTCCCACCCCCCACGCCCATGGTTAAGCATTTCTGGCAAGAGATGCTGTGCGAGATGTTGTGTACCAGCCATTTCAACCCTCTCAACGCTCCTATGAGGTTGGCACCGTTTTCTTCAGACCTATTACAGATGAGAAAATGGAGCCCCATGAGGGGAAGGGGCATGCCTCCAGTCACAGGGAACAAGTGGGGGAAGCCGAGTCTGGGCAGCCTGGCCCCTTGGGTCCCGGACTCCTAACAACAGGGTTCAGCTGCCCCTGAATGAAAATAAAGGACAAAGGCACGTCAAATGGCAGGCGAAGGGCTCTGGTCGTGGTCTCTCTGGCCTCGACCCAAGGCAAATGCTGGGTCGGTTCCCAGCTTAACCAGAAACTGACAATGCAGCACCCCAGGGGACACCGAAGTTCCAGGTGTGTCAGGATGTACAGAGCTGAGGACAGAGGGGTTGTGGGAGGGCCGAAGGGCTCACTGCTAGCTGCATCAGCAGCCCCTGTGTGGGGTTCATGTAAGGGGCTTCTGTCACGAAATGATTAAGACTCGGAAAAATGTATATGGAGTGGATATTTCAATCGACCCCTGAAATTTCACTTGTTCTTATGATCATAGTTTCCCTAGTTTTGATATTTTTAAAATTCCCTTTGTTTCCCCAGAGGTGATGGAGAAAACTAACCCAGTAGGGGATGCTCTGCAGCAAATGTCAGGACCGGCAAGGATTGGGGTCCATGTGAATGGGGGGCAGGAGCCTGCCCAGGGGAGAGATGCAGTGAGAGAGAAAAGCACTTGGGGACAGAGTGGGGGGAAAGAGGCCTGTAGGGAACTCCCTGAGAAGCGTGGAAAGCTCTGTCGGGCAGCAGACTTGGGGTGACATGAACCCTGGGGCTTAAGGACAAGGGGGACTGTGTGGCTCTTCGAGGGAGCAGCAGATGGACCTCACCCTGGGTCTCAGGCAGCACCACCAGAATGCCAGCCCACAAACCCAACCCACTGGTTTGCCTGCCTCTGTGTTCCCAGCCCTGCCCAGGTCACCAGGCGCTCCGAAGGTGGTGCTAAACGAGAGAGTGAGTGAACAACCTGGAGCAGAGATCCCGTTCGCTAATGGAGAGAACAGCTGTCTTGGGACGGCCAACACAGAAGGGATGCTCCTTGGACGCAGAGGAAAGAGGCAGCCGTGAGGGGCTTTTCCCACACACGAATGTCCAGAGGGCCAGGTGTTCGGAGGCAGTCAGGCTGGGGGATTTCCGTCCAGAAGCTTGCTTGTGATGAAACCTGTCCGCTTCCACCTCCTTCTATGCTGCCGTCACTGCCTCTCTTCTGGTAAAAAGGCAAACAAGTAAAGGATGAGCTTGCCATTTTACGTTTCTTCCTGAGTCACTGGGCATCCTTTGGAATTTGATGCTGGTGGCCTTGGGGGCAGAGTCCCAGGGCAGGATGCAGGGAGAGCATTAATCCTTCCTGGCTGGGTTGGATGAACTCAGGGCAGAGGCAACCTTTGGACTAGGCAGTAGGGACAGGTGGAGAAGGCCAGGAAATGGAGAAACACGCAGAAGCTTTGGCTTGTGGCATGTGTTTTCACAGCTGAATCGAGTCGGCAATGAGGGCAAGCAGGTGGCACCTCATTTGGCAACCCAGATCCCCAAGTCCCACTGAATGCTTGTTGTGTTGTGTTGTGTTGTGTTGAGGAGGATTCTGAGGCTTTATCTGGACCCAGTGGGAAAAGTAGCATGGTTTGTTTTAAGTTGGAGTCTCACTCTGTCGCCCAGACTGGAGTGCAGTGACATGCTCCTGGCCACCACAGCCTCGACCTGCTGATCCTTCTGCCTCAGCCTTCCAAGTACTGAAACTACAGGTGTGCGCTACCACGCCCAGTTCATTTTTGATTTATTGTAGAGATGAGGTCTCGCCAAGTTGCCCGGGTGGGTCTCGAACCCATGGTCTCAGGCAATCCACTCGCCTTGGCCTCCCAAAGTGCTGGGATTACAGGCTGAACCACTGAGCCCAGCCCAGTAGCATGGTTAGTTAAGAATTGCTGCCATGGGAGTGGGAGGGCAGAGTAACGGTAGAGTAATGGTACTCTGTATTTGCTACTTCTTGGTTAATATGGGCTGGAAAGTGATGGCGAGGCCAAGTGGAAGGGGTTGTATATTCTGCTGAAAAATTTGCTCTTGGTCATGAATATGAATGGCTTGAAGCTTAGTTTCTCCATTTGGAAAGCACAGAGCCTTATCCTGAAGATTTCTAGGTCAACAGTGAAGATTTTTCAGAAAAGATGAGACCACGGCTACGTTTCCAGGGGTGAGTGTGATCAGAGCAGCAGAACGGAGGGAGGCAGATATTCTAGATTCATGCAGCAGGGTGTGGTCTGAGTAGGAAGGAGGCAATCCTGGACTAGCTAGATGAGTCTGCAGCAGACACAGGGAGGCGGGGAACATCCGGGCGGCTAGACAGGGCAGGTTGGCAGAATCAAGCATCTAACTCACTCATCCCATCTGTTGCAAGACAAACAACCTTGGCTCTTTCCAGCCACTTCGTCCAACATAACAGACTGAAGCAAGTTACGGTAGATAGGCCACTGAGAGCAGAAATTGGGTTTTCACGGAGCCCGGGACAAGAGGAGTAAAGTGAGCTGGGCCCTCGGAGACTCTCAGCACATCAAGGGGTGGAAAGAGGAGTCTGTGCTACCAGTGGCGGAGGTGGGGGAGGGTTGAGTTGGGGGACTACGGTTTAGGGAACAGCTCCAGGCGCCTGACTTTGCATGCATCTCACTTAACTGCAGCCTTTGGCCTGCAAGGAGACTCACATTTCTCTTTGTGAACCGAGAAATGGTGGCTCATCTTAGGGATGCAGCATGCCCAAAGTCCCGCAGTGAAGTCATCAGAATGGAAAACCCGCCAGCCTCCAGAGCCAAAGGCCACGTACTGCCTGCTGCACTTTCTTTCCTCTAGATGCTTCCTGGGGTGTTTTAAAAGAAGATGAGTGTCGCCTCTCCAGAGGCTGGGCAGTGGCAGCAGCTGCATGGTTTCCAGGAGGCTGTGACCAGCACCGTGTCGTGTGTGCTCAGCAGAGGTCGTCTCCTGTGATCCCTGGAGCCACCCTAAGAGCAGTAGCCTTGCCCTGGTTCAAGCCTCTGACAACTCTCTCTCTCTATTTTTAGAAATTAAGGTCCCTTTCTGGTGCCATAGTTGGGGTACAGTTGTGTGAACACAGCTCACTGCAGCCTCCAACTCCTGGGCTCAAGTGATTCACCTGCCTCAACCTCCTGAGTATCTGGGAGTAGGAGTGTGCCATCATGCCTGGCTAGTTTTTAAAACATTTTCTGTGGAGCCAGCATTCACTATATTGCCCAGGCTAGTCTCAAACTTCCAGCATGAACCACAATGCCTGCCATCTTATATGGGCCAAATGAGGTCTCTCTGCTTCCACGCTGTCACTATCCTCCCATCTCGCCCAACCCTATAACCCAGCATCCCATGGCTGCCAGGAGAGCTTTGGAAGTAGCTTCCCTGATCATCCTCCAAGACCTTGCCGAAATTTAGGAACCATTTATACTTTCCATGGCTCTTAGACTACTACAATGCCATGTCCCTCACCTTTTCTGCAAGGCCTGCAGGCCTTGCCCAGCCCAACACACATCTCTCAGACCCTCAAACACAAGCTCCCTCCAGCCTGGCCGTGGCCAGGCACTGTGTATGCTCAGCAGGGTCATCTCCTTGCTGTCCCTTCCCCTTGGACTGACCGTCTCATCCCCACCCCACTCCACACATGCTCCTTTAGTTTTCCCTTTCCAGATGAGATCAGAACCTCCTGATGGTGCTTCACATACCACCCTCCTGACACCGCTTTCATAATTGGACTAAGCATTGATCTAAGTGTGTGGTTTCGTGTCTGATGCCCCACTTGGGTGCCAAGGCCAGGAGGACAAGGGCTTTTCCTGCCATGTCAGCTCTGGATCCATCATACCTAGAATAGGGTGGGTCTGACACAGAGTCGGTGCTCCTTACGCACTATTGGATGCACAAATGAATGAATGAGTGAATTAATGAATACATGAGTGGGTGAACCTCAGGTATCACAGCTGCATGCATCCTTTTCAGCACCCTGTGTTGCCTCTGTTAGAGCATGAATAACAATATGCTGGAGTATTCTATCAGTGTCTGTGACCCATGCCCTCCGTCACCCAGAAAATTCCTGGGGGACAGCCCCTAAGCCTTGTTCACCTTAGTATTCTCAGTGCACAGGTTCTAGAATAGAGTCAGCCTCAGGACACCAGGCACCTTCCCCGTTCAGCTCTGCTAGCCAGCCACTTCACTGAGTCTCGTTTCCTGCTTTTGAAGATGATTTTTGAAGGATTTCTATAGCATGAGATCTTGGTCCCTTCCTGGCTAGGACTGGCATTCTAGAATTTTATTATCAGAAACATTCACTGTTTTTCTTTTTAAAAATAAAATAAAATGGGGGGGCCCATCTAGCATCCTAATGTCCAATAAGATGCTACTTTAGAAGCCCCTCAAAGTGTCAGTCTCTGAATGCAAAGCTGTTTGGGGCTGCCCAGGAGCACAGAGGGATCCTTACTCATGCTGGAGAACACTCAATGCACCTCACTGATCTAAAGTTCATCTGGAAATTTAAAGCCAATTAGATTGGATCAGCAAATAACATAGCCAGCTTTCAAACAATGCACAGCTTTCTTGCAATTAGACTGCCAAAAAAGAAAGGCCACGGACCAGTCCATTAGCCACGCAAACAACTGAATAATGAAAAATCTGATCTTTACGGGGCTGATTAAATCTTGGCTTCTCCGATCATGGTTAAACTTTATTACCTACCCCACCCCCCCTTTTTTTTTTTGAGAAAGCAGGATTTACTGAGAGGACAGAGAAGCTCCCACAGTGGGAGGGGACCTGAAGGGCCTGTTCCTATATCCCCTTTTTAATCTTGGAAGAAACCAGGAGTTAAGGAGGCGGGTGGAAGCGCTAAAGCCAAGTGGTCTGCGGAGTGATATGCTTGGTCCCTGACGCCAGTCCTCTGGAAAACCTTGGCCTCGCTGACGCTGGAAACCAACTCACGAGTGGAATCCCACAACTCCTTCATTCAACCCCACTGGAAGACAAGGTGTCATAGTTTGGATATTTGTCCCTCAAATATCATGTTAAGGGGGATCCCTGGTGTTGGAGGTGGGGCCTAGTGGGAGGAACTTGGGTCATGGGGCTAGATCCCTCATGAATGGCTCAGTGCCCTCTTGGCGGCAATGAGCGAGTGAGTTCTCCTCTTATTAGTTCATGCAAGAGCTGTTGTTTAAAAGAGCCTGGGACAACCCCCTCAGTTCCCCTCCCACGTGGGAGTTTTTCTGTCCTCTCAATAAATCCTGCTTTCTCAAAAAAAAAAAAAAAAAAAAAGAGCCTGGTACCTCCTCTCTCCCCATGTGACAAACCTGCTCGCTCTTTGCCTTCTTCCTTGACTGAAAGCTTCCCGAGGCCTCACCAAAAGCAGATACCAGCCCTAAACTTCCTGTGCAGCTTGCAGAAGCATGAGCCAAACAAACCTCTTTTCTTTATGCATTGCCCAGCCTCAGGGTTTTCTCTACAGCAATGCAAAATGAACTGATGCACAGGGCAACTAAATTTTCTGTTCCTGACATGGTAGAAAAGCAAAGTGGGACCACTGGGGTTCAGTTCTCTGCAACTAACTACCTAGTTTCAGCAGAGTCAGCCTTGGGGGCTTCTAAGCCTCAGTTTCCAGAGCTATAAAATGACCTCTTACTGAGGGTTGTGTTGGGTACTTCACACAAGTGAAGGGCCCTGACAGGGTCTAGTACATAAAAAGGTCTCAATAAGAAGGATTCTGTTGCTTCTTGGACTTGGGCCAGAAAGGCAGGAAAGGAGTTAGCATCAAGTCCAGGGTTTCTCAAAACACGGAAGCCGGGATGACTTTTGGTTGTCTATGGGTGAGTACCTTTTCCTTTTTAGAGTGCTCTTAGGTTCCCAGAATCTACTCCCTGCCCCATCATCAACACCCCCACCACAGTGGTGCATTTGTTACCATATTCAATCGATGAGCCTACATCAACACATCCTAATTACCCAAAGTTCATTGTGTACATTAGGGCTCATTCCATGGGTTTGGACAAATGTGTAATTATATGTATCCATTATTATGTGTCATGCAGAGTATTTTATGTATTTATTTTTACTTGACAAATAATAATTGGACATATTTATGGGACACAATATGGTGATTTTGATATATGCATACAGTGTAGAATGATTAAATCGAGCTAATTAACATAGTCATCACCTCACACATTTATCTTTTTTTGGTGGTAAGAATATTTGAAATCTACTCTGGCAGTTTTGAAATATACAATGCATTGTTGTCCAACCATGGTCACCATGCTATGCAATAGATGATCACTAAAACTTATTCACTTGTCTAACTGAAACTTTATGCTCTTTGACCAACATGAACATGTTTTTATTTTGTATTCACATATATATGGGGATGCCAAAAAATGTATATGCATTTTAAGTATGACATTCACTCAAAAGATGGCATTAACCAAATGAATGCTAGCATCACCATGTGATAGACAGGACAGCCAAGGAAAAGGACAGAAGCACAGTTGAGCAAACATCATACTACACATTGTTACAATAATTCAATTCAACTTCAAAAAGTAACAGGCAGCATCTTTTAACATGTGTATAATACATTTTTGGCACGCTCATACATGTATTTTTATGCATATATTATAATATCTAATAGATTGCACACGTGTCATTACTTAAGACAGTGGTCCTATTTTTCATGTTTATATTTCAATATATACTAGATATCACATTTATCATTACTTAAGGTTGTGGTCCTTAACCAGTGCCATAACTTACAACTTCCTAGAGAGTTATTTTTAATTTTATTTTTATATTTTAAAAATCTTGTCCAGAGAGGGGCCTGGCTCTGAGGTTTTATGTAGCACGCTCCAGAGGGCATTAATGCACAGTCAGGGCAAGAACCACTGGCTTAGGACACAACTAAGTGAAAATATAGATAAGTTTACTTAAGGCAGCATATTATCAAGGTGGCAAACTAAGGCTGGAGTTTGGGAAACAGAGAAGCTGATGATTTGCTTGGAGGTGACATGTCTGGACTACCTGGGGTTGAGAAGCCATGGTACTTGGTAAAATTCAGATGTCCTGCCCCATCCCAGGTCTTTTAAATCAGAATTTCAAAGGCTGAGTGCATGGCTCAGTCAACGTGACCCTGGTCCTCTCCAAAAGTCAAGGCCAAACTTGGGAGGAACAGAGACTCCCATGTATTGCCCAATAGAGGAGATGGGGAGGATATTGACCAAAGATGTCATCTACCAGTGGGACTCTGAGGATTGGGAGGAGCTGAGCTGAGGCCTCACTCCAGGGCAGGGAGGGGCACAGAGGCTGCAGTGCCAGGTGCGCTGTGGGGGGGCTGTGGGAGAATCTCCATGCTCAATGCAGGGAGATAAATCTTCTCTGAGCACATCCAGCAGGTTCCCTGGGACAGGAAGGAGACAGAGCCAAGACAAATGCCCTGTCTGGGAGCCTAGGGCCAGGGTACCTTTGGCAGGGGTTCCCTGGGCTGCAACTTGCTGGGGTGATTAATTCAGACAGATTGCAAGATGGTGAGTAACCCCATTCCTAGAACCTTCAATATTTGCTCCTTAGTAGGCCCAGGTGTGAACATCTGGAGAGTTCCACACCTGCTTATTCATGACTGCACCCTTAGCCCGGTCATAGTAGGTTACTGTGGGGAGGTAGAACGGGAAAGAGAAACACTCACCACCCTGATTTTGGACTTCTGGCCTCCAGAACTGTGAAAGAATACATTCCTGTTGTGTTTAAGTCACCCAATCTGTGGTACTTTATTACAGTACTCTGAATTTCATGAATGATTGACTTATAGTTGTTAAAAATATCTACAATGTACCAGTCTCTACCAGTTTGGGGCATTATGTCCACATATTATTATTAATCCCTACACAGGGATGTGTTGTCATCCTTATGTGCAGGTAAGGAAGCTGAACTCAGAGATATTCATTGAGTTGCCTAAAGTAAACAGCTGGTTGGAGGCAGAGTTGAAGTTTGAACCAGAGTCAGTGTGGGTACCAAGGTCTTGCTCGTTCTGCTTAAACCAGATGGAAGAACAAGGAGGAAGGTCTGACTCTTAAGACATTCGACTCTGATTTTTCGATGATTGAAATTCTGAGGGATCTTGAGTGCTGAATTTGTATTTATTGGCTTTCTTCATCAAAAAAGATGCAGGCTACCCTCAATCACTTTTACACCCATTTTATCAAATCCATATCAGGATCGATGACCCGTGGCAAAATTGCTTGGTCCTGTGGGATGCCTGGTTAACCAAGATGAAGAGGCTGAGGGCAGAGAGGCCTGGTGCAACAGCTCCAAGAACCCACATACGCAGCTGGGTTCCTGGTTAAAGTAACAGAAACCGTCCCTATGGGCTCAGGTAGAAAGGATATTTAATGCGCAGATACTGGGAGACTTGTGATCAAATCAGTGTTGAGGCTAAAAATCCAGGCTCTGGAAATTTGCAGGGAATGTGGCAAGTAGCATCTGAAAACAGCCCAGGTAGGAGACTGATTAACGGATACAAGTATACACATAGAAGAGATAAGACCTGGTTTGGATAGTTAAATAGAGGACTATAGTTAACAATCATCTATTGTGCATTTCAAAATAGCTAGAAGAGAATAATTTGAATGTTCCTAGCATGAAGAAGAGATAAATATTTCAGGTGATGGATATCCCAGTTACCCTGATTTGATTATATGAATGTATCAATCACAAGTAACCTGCAAATATGTTCATCTAATATGTATCAATAATAATTAAAAGAAGAAAACAGCCTGGATAGGAACCCCCCACCCCCACTGCTGGACATTTGGCACCGATACCCCAGACTCACAAGGCTGCCACTGCTGCACTGTGGAGACTTCCTCAGTGGTTCCTGCCAGTGTGTGTCAGTCTCAATATCCAGCACTGGGCCAGACCCCCTGGCAGCCGAGGCTAGGCTGAGTGCTCTGGTCTAAGTTTTCCAAGGGTGTGGCGGGGAGCTCTGGTGGCATTTTGGCTTCTCTAGTCAGACAGGCAGTCAGTATTCAAATATTGTACTGGGCACTGTTCTGGGCATGTAGGAGGAAGTGGAGAAAAGAGACAAGGTCCCTGACACCATGGAGCTAAATTCTGGATGGGAAGAAAGACAGGAACTAAAACGCCAATAGACAAATAGCTTCAGATATTAATACATATGTTGAATAAAAACAAAGGTTCTCTCTTCTCTCTGAGAGACAGAGAAGAGAGAAGAGAAAGAAGGAGAAGAGGAGGTGAAGGATGATCAGGAGAAAAGTAAGAGGAAGAAGGAGAAGAAGAAGAAAAGAGAAGGGTGGATAGAGGGAGGAAGGGAGAGTGAGAGAGGAAGAGGAAGGGGAGGAGGAGGGGAGGGAAGAAGGGAGACCAGAAAGACAGATCAGTGGCACTTGGGGTGGAGTGGTGGGTTCACCTAGGGTCGAGAGGGAAAGCATTTCTGAGGGGACATTCGCGATTAAACCTGGACAAGAACAAGGCAGCCAGCCATGCGGGATTCTGGGAAGAGTTTTCTGGGCAGAAGGAACAGTAAGTCCAAAGGGCCCGAGATGGGGAGGTGGCATTTGAACCCAGGTCGGGGTGATGAGACCCTGCTCCTCACGCTTCTCCCACACTGGCGAGAGAGGAGGGCTGTCTGGATCTGGGCTGAGGGGACAGTAGCCGGTGCTGGGTCCTAGGAAAACCACTGGAGGTCTTCGGCAGGGTGGGCTGCATCTGACTTTTGCCATAGGGAGCCACTTTGGATGCTGCTGGACGGAGACTCCTCTGGGAGTGGGAGGCAGTAGGCGTGGCCATGGGAGGCTGTGAAGGTCACCAGGAGAGAGACGACGTCATTGCCCCATTTATGACTGGGAGAAGACCAGGTAAGAGCGCCTATGATTTAGACAGGCAGCAGGAGGGAAGCCAGAGGGACACAGGCGGCTTTGCTCTTTGGCCTGAGCAGCAGATGGAGCCCAAGAGAGCGCTGGAGGAAGAGGGGATTTGGGCACGGGTGTCAGCATTTCGACTTGGGAATGATTATACTTGAGGAGCATCTTGACCAGGTGAGGGCATGGCCCGGGGAAGGCAGACGCATGTCTCAGAGGATAGATTCAAGCCAGAGGAATAGATTTGGGACTCAGAGACCAACGGGTGGTTCTAAGGCGATGCATCTAGCCGAGGTCATCGATGGAGTATGTGCAGAGAAGAGAAGCTGGCTTGATGCTGAGACCAAGGATGATCCACCATGAGAGGTGAGGGGCAGCACGAGGGCTGAAAATCAGGAAAAGGAAGACTTCAGAAGGGCCCAGAAAGAAGAGGAGTGGTCAACCTTATCCAAGTTGCTGGGAGGTTGCAGAGGCTTCACCGTTGACTCTGGCAAGGTGTGACTCAAAAAGGTCCTCAATAAGAGCAACGTTTGGGGCTTGATGGGTCAAAAACCCTATTAGCAAGAGCTGGGGAGAGGGGCAGAGCTGGCAAATTGGGGACAGTGAATTTTCTCTGGGATCATTTTGCTGTGACAGGAAGCAGGGAAATGTGGGTGGTAACAGGAGACTGTTTTAATTAATTTAAAGGAAGTTTTTGTTTTAATTGAAGTGAAATCACATAGCACAAATTTAGCCGTTTTAATGTGAACAGTTCAGTGGCATTTAGTACTTTCACGGTGTTGTACAAACCACCACTATTTAGTTCTAAAACATGTTCCTCCCTCCAAAAGGGCGATTGTTTACCTGCTAAGCAGCTGCACTCATTACCCCTCTACGCAGTCCTGAGCATCCCCTGATCTTTCTGTTGTCTCTACGGATTTACCAGTTCTGGACATTTCATATAGTGAAATTCTACAAAAGGTGACTTTTTGTGATTGGCTTCTTCCACTCAGCATAGTGTTTCCAAAATTCATCCATGTTGTAGCATGGGTGAGTACTTCATTTATTTTTGTAATATTTGAATATCTTAAAATGTTACTGAATAGCAATTACTGACATATTACTGAATAATATTTCATTGCAAGGATAGACCACATTTTGTTCATACATTTGCCCGCTGGTGGACGTTTGGGCTATTTCCCCCCTTTGGCTGTTGTGATGATCACTGCTATGAACATTTGTGTACCAGTTTTTGTTCGAACACCTGTTTTCAGTTCTCTTGAGTTTTGACCTGGTGGAAGCATTGCTGAGTCATGTGGTCATTCTATGTTTTTATCTCAGGAACCACCACACTATTTTCCACCGCAGCCAAATCAGTTCACATTCCTACTGGAAATGTGCGAGGGTTCCAATATCTCCACATCATTGCCAACACCTCTTAATTTTTTTTTTACAAAGAATGAGATTAAGACTTTTCAATACATAGCCTGGAAGGAGCTGACAGAGAAGGAGAAGTTGATGATGTGACCAGGAATGGGATCATTGCTAGAAGTAAACTTGAGAAGGTAAGAGTGGACATGACACCCACACATGGGTTATCCTTTAAAATGAGAAGTCTGGACTGGTTCACACCTATAATCCCAGCACTTTGAGAGGCTGAGGTGAGAGGATTGCCTGAGCCCCCGGGTTCGAGACCAACCTGGGTAACATGGCGAGATCTTGTCTCTACAATAAATTTTTTAAAAAGCTGGGCATGGTGGCCCACGCCTGTAGTTCTGGCTACTTGGAAGGCCAAGGCAGAAGGATCACTGGAGCCACTCTAACCTGGGCACAGAGTAAGACTCTGACTCAAAAAATAAAATAAAGTAATAAACTAAAATAAAATGAGCAGTCTGTTTGGATGCTGGACTGTCAAAAAGAAAAAAGAGAAATATCTCTGGCATCAAGGCCCCGAGGTTGTCTCTGGTGGGCTCATCCCCTCCTGGTGAGGGGCTTTCCTACAGAACAGCATGACGGGGTTAGGGGAAGCAAAGAGGGATCGTGGCAGCATATTTGTCCATTTTGTGTTGTTATTAAGAAATACCTGAGGCGGGATGACATATAAAGGAAAAAGAGTTATTTGGCTCATGGTTCTGCCTTGATTCAGCTTCTGGTGAGGCTTCAGGAAGCTTTTAGTCATGGCGGAAGGCAAGGGGAACCAGCAAGTCACATGGTGAGAATGGGAGCCAGAGCAAGAGGCAGGTTCTTTTATTCCATTCCATTTTTTATTTTATACTTCTCTATATATTTATTTTAAAGATGTGGGGTACAGTTCGGGGTCAGGTATACAAATGTTCACCGTGCAGGTACCCTTGTGGATGCGGTGCGCCCTCCCTTCCCCGGCAGTCTCCCTCAACTGCCAACCCCAACCCCCACTCCCTGGCAGTTTCCCACCACTGCCAATCTCCCTCTCACAGCACCAAAATAATTGTTCAAGGTCCGCTTATGAGTGAGAACACATGGTACTCTGTTCTTTGTTTCTGTGATAGATCACTGAGTATGCTAGACTCTAAATTCAAGTTGCTGCAAAATCCATGTTCGTCCTTCTTTTGGCCAGTTCTCACAGGAACCCACTCACTAGTCACCAAGCCTTTCCTGAGAGACCCTCCTCCAAGACCCAAACACCTCCCACCAGGCCCCACCTCCAACCCTGGAAATCGCATTTCAGCACGAGTTTGGAGGGACAATCATCCAGACCTTATCAGGGGGTCACACTTCAAACTTCAGCTCTCACCCACAGATGCGGGACGGATGGGATCATTCTTGAACCTCTGTGTCCTCGGCTGCAGAATGGAGACGACAGAACCCAAACAGGCTGCTCTAGGATCCCATGAGGCTCTACAGCCACATACCTGGCATACATTGGTGCTTCCTAAATGTCGGTCCCTTTTGTTGACTCAGCCTTTCATCTAGAGTGAGAGCTCCTGGATAGAAGTGACAGGGTTTCCCTTCTTTGTGGCCTTCTTAGTATCTGGCACAATGGTGGGCATGCAGTAGGTGCTCCACCAACACTTAGAGACATATACATAAAAATAACAATAAGTACAGAGATCTCCCAATGATGATAGCAAGAGCGCATATTCACTGGGTGCTTGCTGTGTGGCGGGCAATCCAAGGGTGGCATCTCATTTGGTCTCCGTGACGTGACCTGGAGGTGAGAGCCTTTTGTCCTCACTTTGCAGGGGAGTTACTTGCCCGCTGTGGCACGGCTGGGGTTTGGATCTAAAACAACTCACATCAAATCCCAGTTAGTCACCATAGCGTACCATCTCTTTAGATACTGCTAAACCAGCAGCTGAATAAGTCTGGAATTGGGTATGACCTGTTGCAGCTAAAAATATATCCATAAAGAGGTTGGTTGACTACTTGAGGAAAGGAGGGGTATAAAACCAGCTGTATAAAGTCAGCTGTATACTTAGGGAGCTGTATACTTAGGGAGGATGTGACAGTCCTGGGAAAGCAATCTCTTGGCCCAGAAGCCATGTCTATCAGGGTGTATCTGCTTCTCCTTAAGCACAGCTGAGATCATTTTGGGCACAGAAATGTCACCTTTTCAGCCCAGGTGTTGTCAGCAGTGGGAGATAAAGACATCTTCATAGGTGTCCCCAGAGATCGTGTGATTTCTTTCTGCTGCAGGCCACACCTTTGTCAACATCAAGGCACAAAGGAAGTGGAATTAGCCATGAGATGTTTGCCCAGTTGCTCTGAACCGATACCCAGGGAATGGGACAGTCATTTCCATGTTCCCAAGAGAGTCATGTCTCCAAGGCCTGAGCATGTCCCTGAGTCGCCTCAGCCTCCTTGCCACCAGGCCCATCTTTCTGTGTTCCCCCAGAGAACTGCTCTTTGCTCCCCATGCCCTCACCTCCCTTGCTGGATGGGTCAGAAGGAGGCTTTTTGGCTCTCAGCCAGGCCCAGATCTTGCCCCAGGCACCTGGCCTCTCACCTCTCTGTCGGGCCTCCCTGTTACTCAGCCCCTACATTTCTGTAGGTGCTGCAGAGCAAAAAAAAACAAGCATGTGTGCATCACTGTGAGCTCAGAAGTGCGGGTGGTGTGACAATGATACAAATACAACCATGGCATTGACCGTGGGCACTGCATTTTGCAGGTGACAGCGCTCAGGTATTTCTCCAGGACTGAGTTTCTTGCCACAAAGAGTGGCAAGAGAGTCAGTCCCTCAACCTGCTTCCTTGGATGTAGGCCTCCATCCACCTACTCCTCGTGGGTTCCTGCTTTACAACTTTCTGCATCACTTCCCCTGATCCTCACCTCAGCCCAGACTGAGGGTCACATCCTCATGAGACGCTAGGTTCCACACTGTGGGAGGCCAAGACAAAGACAGTCCTTTAGTCAGCACTGGTTTTGCCGACACGCCTCTGCCTTCGGACTCCAGGTCCAGAATGTGTTGACGCACACCTGGGCACGTGTGTAAGAACCTGAGCTGGACATCCATAGTTTGCTGTTAATCATTGATCACTTATCAAGATGGACATCAGGGGATGTTTATAGGAACAGCTGGATGGAGCTTAATCATTAATGCTGTTTTTCTTAACAGTTTCTCAAGTTTTTATCTGATTATATTAGAGCCAATCTACTTATGAGGCATATTTTGTTTGCTCTTTAGACTGGGACAGGTGAGGGGAGCTCCAGGAAACAGGTAAGTTACGCTCACAAACTTGAGTCTGCTTCAGGGAGGATTCAAAGAATTACTGAGACTCCCACAGAGCAACTGGAATGGGGGATTTGAAATAAACTGTACAGGGTTCTGGTGAAGATTCAGTGCGACTGTGCATTTAGTGTGGTGTCTGGCAAATATTAATGTAAAAATGAAATTGATTATGAGTGATTGTGGCTGTGGTCAGTATTTCAATGTCTGATAATTTGATAATCTCTCATTTCTTTTTCTCCCCCCTACTTTCTTCCCTCTTTCTCTTTCTCTGTCTCTCTCCTCCTTTTCCTCATCCTCATCCTTCCTCCTCCTTCTTTTCTCCCTCCCTCCCTTGCTCCCTCTTCCTTCCTTCTTTCATTTTTTCGTTCCTCCCTCCTCCTCTCCCTCCCCTCCTCCTTCTTCTTCCCTCCTTCTCCTCTCTCCTTTCTTTCTTCATCCCTTCCCCTTCCTTCCTTTGTTCCTTCCTCCCTCCTTTTCTTTCTTTTCTTTTTCCTTTCCTTTCTTTCTCCCCCCTCCCTCTCTTGCTTTTTTCCTTCTTTCCTTTCTCTCGTCCATTCTCCCTCCTCCCCTCCTTCCTTTCTCTACCTTACTCTCTCAAAGCTGCTCTATTTTCTACATTCATTTTTCTATCAACTATTCTAAATTTCCTTTTTCAAGATGCACTTTGATTTCATGCCCAAGTCAGCAGACAGCCCCAAAAATTAAGAATGAAGTTATACCCAAGTACTAATTCGTTGGGGAACTCCAGGGGGAGTGTGGGGTTCTCTGTCCAGAGCAATCAGCCAGTGGTTTGTGGGAACTGCATGGCTTTGCCCAGCAGAGCCACATCTTAAGGTGACAGTGTCTGAGGCGGCAAATCCAGGCCCTTCAAGGAAGGGTCATCTCCAGCTCCAGCTCCCATGAGTCCACAAGTCCACATTCGCTGTTTGCCAGCTTCTGGGGCATTCTGCTGCTTGCCAGTGGCGTTTCTTCTCCTTTTCCTTCCACCCATCGCAGGCATATGGGTGAGAGTCTGACTCCGAGAGGGCTGGCCCAGATCCAACCTCTGTGACAGGATGGGCGGATAAAGTCACAGTTGCTTTGTTTCTCACATGGGCCCAGTGGGAACAGCGGCAGGAATAGCAGAAGCAGAGGCGACTTTTTAGGTATTTAACCCCAGGTGCAGCCTAGGAGGGGCCAGTCAGGTGACCTGGAGCCAAGTCCTGGAGCTCTGCGGTGCTGGATGTTAGCTTTGCCACTGTTGGGCCATGGGGAGGCTCAGCAGAGAGAGGCATGAGCTGCCATGACGGGGCGGGGGAGGCATCCAAGGGCATGGGCAGGTGGCTGCTCACCCACGGCATAGCATTTGACCTGAACCACTACAGCCTCATGGGTGGGCACCAGCAGAGTGTTAGTCTCTGAGGGCGGTGATATTAGTATTGTTACTGCAGCCTGGAAAGATGGGAGCTAGTGTTATTGGAGCCCTCACCTGAGTGCACGGAGCTTATGTGTTTTATTTCATCTATTTAAGTGTTTGTATACGTGCAGTATATTATGTGTTTATATACGTGCAGTGGCACGATCACAGCTCACCACAGCCTCGAACTCCTAGGCTCAAGCACTCCTTCTAACTCAGCTTCCTGAGTAGCTGCGACTGCAGGCATGCTCAACCATGCCTGGCTAATTTTTCTATTATTTTTGTAGAGACGAGGTTTCCTTGTGTTGCCCAGACTGGTCTTGACCTCCAGGGCTCAAGCAGTCCTCCCAACACAGCCTCCCAAAATGCTGGGATTGCAGGCATGAGCCACGGCACAGAGCTTTTTTATTTATCATTTTATGTAAACCCTGGAGAGTTATTGTGAGGCAGTTTAGAACTCTCTAGTCAACGACCAAATGGGCCTCCTCTTTTTTTTCTTAACCAGGTCTAAGACATCACCAATTCCACGAGACCCTTGCAAACAAGGAGGGCCTCATCCATATTCCACAAAGACTGTGCCTCTAGAGAGG
Organism: Carlito syrichta; assembly: GCF_000164805.1. Lineage (NCBI taxonomy): Eukaryota > Metazoa > Chordata > Mammalia > Primates > Tarsiidae > Carlito > Carlito syrichta. Next base: position 231,801 of record NW_007249169.1, read on the forward strand.
GTAATGGTACCTTGGGTGCATTTGGCATTTATGTGCTTCCCATACATAAACTCTCTTAATCCTCACAACAGCTCAGTGAGATAGGTCCTGTTATTGTTCCCATTTGAAACATGAAAAATGGAGGTAGAGAGAGGTTAAGCAACTTTCCCCAAGTCACACAGCTAGTAAGCTGTAGAGCTGGGACTTGAACCGGTGCCTCTAGAGTCCATGCCTGTGGTGCAAGCTCTCTGCACTTGGCCCTGCACTGCCTGGGCAGGTAACTTCCCATCTGTGATAAGACATTTCTGGGATGACAATAGCATCTTCAGCTCTGTTGTGGTCCCTGTAGGGTGAGGCACACTGCCTTACCTCCACCGGATACAGCTTCCTTGGGTTGTGGGTCCATGTTGACTTAGTCATTCTCTTCTTTTTTTTTTTTTGAGTTGGAGTCTCACTCTGTCACCCAGACTGGAGTGCAGTGGCCACTCCCGGCCACCGCAGCCTCGACCTGCTGGGCTCTGGTGATCCTTCCGCCTCAGCCTTCCAAGTAGCTGGAACTACAGGCGCACGCTACCACGCCCGGCTAATTTTTTATTTATTGTAGAGATGAGGTCTCGCCAAGTTGCCCAGGTGGGTCTCGAATCCATGAGCTCAGGCAATCCACTCACCTCAGCCTCCCAAAGACGTGGGATTATAGGCTGAGCCACCGAGCCCGGCTAGCCATCCTCTTCTTTTTCCTTGCTGGAGGAGATTGGAGTTGGCTGTGACCCGGAAAGAAGCACAGCCCAACACACACATCCTGTTGGTGCCAGCAAGGTTTGCAACACGTTTTCTGGGAAGAATGTACAAGTCTCTCCCCATGCTTGCTCTCATTTCTCTCAGCACAAAGGCTTTGTTGTTTTGGATTTGCTGAGCACACTATTCACCCATCCCATACTTTTTTGTTCTCTCACCCTAATTACATCCCATGGGAATGTCAAACACTTGCTGTCACTTGTGACCGCCCCCTCATGGTCTTCTCTTCTCTGTCCACCCATCCCTGTCCTCCTTCCCTGACACTCATGAATATTTATTGGATCTTGATTTCTGGGTGCTCCAGCTATGGATGGATGTGGTATATCTCAACAAAAGTTGCACTCAGATCACAGCTCAAGTCATGTTTTCTCCAGCTATTCTTGAGTCCAAGCCCCAGTGTTAGCGCTGAACACCCACCACCTTCCCCATTGGCTTTCTTCACTACTCATCCCACAACTCGACCAGGCTTGGTTGCTAAGGCAGCTCTTCCGGTTCCTGAAGGACAATTCTGTAGCTTCTCCCACCACCGTCACCTTCATTCCTTCCCCTTCAGTGGGCTGCTTTGCTTCATATTTCATATAGTCACCACTGGACACAATACAGAGGCTGTTAGAGTATAGACACCACTGTATACAGTAGAGCTGCTAATAGAATATAGACACCATTGGACAGAATGCAGATGCTATTACACAACAGACTGCATTGGAAACAATAAAGACACCATTAGAGTATAGACACCACTGGACACAATACAGATGTCATTAGAGTATAGACACTATTAGACACAATATAGATGCCATTAGAATACAGACACCGGCCGGGCACAGTGGCTCAAGCCTGTAATCCCAGCACTTTGGTAGGCCAAGGTAAGAGAATTGCCTGAGCCCAGGGGTTTAAGACCAGCCTGGGCAACTTGGTGAGACCTCATCTCTACAATAAATTTTTAAAAAATTAGCTGGGTGTGGTAGCGTGCACCTGTAGTTCTGGCTACTTGGAAGGCTGAGGGAGAAGGATCGCCTGAGACCAGCAGGTAGACACTTGGGTGGCCACGAGCATGCACTGTACTCCCGCCTGGGCAACAGAGTGAGACTCCAATTTTAAAAAAGAGAAGAATATAGACACCATTGGACAGAAGTTCCCCGATGCTCCATTTCCAAATCTGCAATCCCTGTTCTTCTGCTCCCCACATCCTGTTCTTTGACCTCACACCCTGCCACCTGCCTTCTTCTCTGTTACTTCTCGCAGTAGACTGGTCTGCACATGGGCTACTCTTCTAGTCTCTCTACAGCCACTTTACTCAAATTGCTTTTATTATAGTGACAGCAGCCTCCGTGTGGCCACATGTTGCGGACACTTATCATTCCTCTTACTAGACCCACTGATCGAGATTCAACATGGCTGACCCCTTCCAACATCTTAAAACTTTTGTCCTGCCATTCCTAGCACCTTGCTCCTGTTTCCTCCAAGTAGGTCTCCTTTGTCATTTACCACCCCATTTTCTCTTCCCAGGTTGGAGTTCCTTGGGACTCTTTCTACCCTCTCTCCCTGAGTGGTCTTACTAATCCCATAGTGTTAACTGCCATTTAACTTATCTCCAGCCCAGACCCCTTCTTGAACATCATTCTTATTTCCAACTGCCCAAGTGACATCTACAATTTGACGTTCCACAAACATCTTAAGGTCAATACTTTGTAAACAGAACTATTCATTTGCTCCCACATCCAAATCTGTTGCTTTCTAGGTCCTCTCTAGCTCAGCGAATGATAGTTGGCATTGATCAGAGACCAAGGATTTACCAGATGTCTCCCAGAGCTTGTTATAGACAATATTCCTCATCTAACAATCATGATATGAGAGGATGACACTTTTCTTCAGTTGACTGATAAGGAAATAGACTTACAGGATAAGTAAATTTCCCCGGGTCACTGTGGCAAGGCCAGGATGAGGACCTGAGTCTTCGATTCCAATTATCTTGTTCTTTCTACTCCGCTCATGTCGTTTCAAATCACTTAATCATTTGGAGACCATCTTCATCCTTAAGCACCTGAAGGTCTACTATGTTGTATAATTTCAGGAGGATATTTGCAAGGTCATCTGTGTAGGGCAGCTCCTGGAATTATGTGACAGCCATTCACATGAACTGGAATGAGAAGGAGTCTCTAGAGGTGGACAGGATAGTGGTCATGTGTCCTGCCTTTCTGGTATCCTTTCTTCCTTCCCATCCCATTCCCCCTGATCCCATTCTGTCTCACCTCTTTCCCCTCTTCCACCCCACCTATTCTGCTCACTCTGCACCACTCTGGTCAGGCACTCTGTCAGACTACGGAAACAGAGAGGAACCAGTTGCGGCCCTGAGTGTGAGGAGTGAAGGATGTATCAGTCAGGGTTCTCCAGAGAAACAAGCCAATGGGAGATTCTCTCTCTCTCTCTCTCTGTCTGTCACACACACACACACCCTATCCCTGTGTGTGTGTCTGTCTGTCTGTCTAGATTTATTTTAAGAAATCAGCCCATATAAAAAAGAACAAAATCATGAATTTCGCAGCAACCTGGATGGAACTAGAGTCTATAATACTGAGTGACCTCTCACAGAAACAAAGATCTAAGTATCACATGGTTTCACTGATATAGTGGACCTTGATCATCCAATGTAGTACCATAAGAAAATGACTGATAGTGGTGGGAAACTATGGGGGGGGAGAAGGGAGATGGGATTAATGGTAGTAAACATCTGTCTGGGGACGGGGAGACACCTTTTATTAACAAGGGTGCCTGAACGAAGCATATTTGTATACCTAACCCTTAACTGTACCCTACAATATCATAATAAAAAATATTGATTATTAAAAAAAAAGAAATTGGCTCATGTGCGGGGGCTGGCAATTCCAAAATCCGCAGGGCAGACCAGGAGGTAGAAATTCTGATGAGGTTGCTGTTGCTTTCAGTCTTGGTCCAAAGGCTGGAAACTCAGGCAAAATTTCTACCTTCAGTTTTCATATCAAATTCCTTCCTCTTCAGGAGACCTCAGCTTTTTCTCATAAGGTCTTTAACTGATTGAGTGAGGCCCACCCACACCACGGAGGGCCATCTTCTTTGCTCAAAGCAAGCAAATGTTAGTCATACCTTAGAAATGCCTCCACAGCAATATCAAGACTGTGCTCTAGATGTCTGACCAAACAACTGGGCACCATAGCCCTGCCAAGTCAACACAGAAGACGAACCATCACAGGAGGTCACAGTCAGCAGAAGGACACAGATAGCAGAACTATCTCTGTATGTTGTTTCCTGCTGGACTGATGGAATATGCTATGGGAAACCTGTGAGGAGTGATTCAGATTTCCAGAGGGAAAAAACAGAAGAGGTGAGCCTTGAGGGTGAGACACAGAGAGAAGGAAAAGCATTCTGGGCCAAGGGTGCAGCCTAGGCACTAGCCAAGAGGCCTGCGATGTGTGTTGCTTCAGGAAAAGAGGTCTAGCGGCTAGAGCATCCCTCGTGTGTGTGCTGGGAGGACACGGGTGGGGTCAGCGCCTCAGTGTGAGGCCTGAATGTCACATTAAAGCTTGACCACAGCAGCCCACCCAGCAACAATCAACAGCTTAACTCAATCAATAGCTCAGAGTCCATTATTCTATAAGAACTGCACATTCTTCCAGAATTGCATTTTCTGCCCTAGGAGGCAAAACATTCAAGCATTATTTTAATTCTACCTGGCTACCTGAAAATTTTAGAGCTTAATTATGAAATATTTTTTTTTTCTTAATTTAAAGCTTTTTAAAAAACTTGTTTATCTAGTTATGGAACCATTTTTTTTTCACTATAGGAAAATGGAAAACTAGAGAAAACAAACAATAAGATAAAAATTGGCCAAGGTACCCAGCCAACTGGTAGCAACTGTCAATGTTTTGCTCTGTTTCCTGCAAGTCCATTTCTGTGCTTATAAATGTACATCCATCCTTTGCTCATCTCTGCAAACTGTCTCTGCTGCTCTCCTGTCCTGTGCTGAGCAGGCCATGTACCTTCTATTCACCCACGCATGACTGCTATGCTCTTTGGAAACTGTCTCTTCTGAACGGAGGCTCCATGAAGGCAGAGCAAGGTCCACCTTGCTCAGGGTGGTATTCCTTAATCCAGGATATAAGACTCCTGATTGATATTTGTTGAATAGATAATTCAGTGTATAACTATTTTAGGCCAGGTATGTTGACTCATGCCTGTAAGCCCAGTACTTCTGGGGGCGTAGGTGGGAGGATTGCTTGAGGCCAGGAATTCAAGACCAGCCTGGGTGACTTAGTGAGACTCTGTCTCTACAGATTTTTTAAAAAAAAGAATTAGCTGGCATGGTGGTGCACACCTATAGTCCCAGCTACTCAGAGGCTGAAGTGGGAGGATTGCTTAAGCCCAGGAGTTTAAGACTGCAGTGAGCTATGATTTCACTGCTGCACTCCAACCTGGGTGACAGAACAAGACCCTGTCTTTTTTTTAAGTTATATATTTATTTTAAGACAACAGACACATGAACTAGTTTACATTTATTGTTCAATACTGTAAATCTATTAGTTGATACATCTATTTTTAATGTTGAATAATGTTTATTCATTTACATATCTTCATTTTTGGTCAAGTATGAGTTTATTATGAGTATTTCCCTGCTGACATAAAATGTCCTCCTAGTACATAATTTTTAAGGACTACATAAGTTTCCATCATATGGATAGATCACAATTCATTCAAAATTTCTTGCAAGATACTTCTTACTGTTGTAAATATGATTTTTCTGACATGGAAAATGCTATGATGAACATCTTGGACTTAAATCTTTGTGCACATTTTTGTTGCTGCTTTAGGATACATTTTAGTAAGTGGTGTAGTCAGGCCAAAAGTTGTAAATATTTTTATGGTTCTGGAAACACATTCTGGAAAACTCCAGATATGCAGTTTTCTGTCACCCCAGAGATTTGGAATACAGTTTTGGTAACTGTTTCCAGTTTGACAAGTGGGATAGGCACTCCGTTTTAATTCGCACTGATTTTATTTTCACATCTTAGAGACAGACAGTCTAGTGTTTTTAAAGTGTGCACCGTCATAAGAATTACCTTCTAAAGGAGGACATTCTAGGGAGCGGCCTACATTTAATCAGCAACAAGGCAAGTGCTGGAAGCACAGATGTCATCCAACCCCCTATCTGGAAAATGGAGAGACTGGGGGCCAGAGAGAGCAGGGAGGTGTTCAGGTCTCCAGGGCCCCGGGGGCCCTGGTGAAGACTCTGCTGTGTCCCATCCTGGTTTTCTTGGCCGGCTCCTCACAGAAAACCTTCAAAGGTGTCCAGGGCCACCTCCTCTGACTCGCCCATCTGTGACGGCAGCTGTCTAATGGATTCTTCCCTTTCTTTCTTTCTCAGGAACAACAACAAAAAAGTCTAAAATCTGAAAACTGAACCATGAAGCTCAGTGAAATGGAGCCAACAGAAAACAAAGAAAGTGATTTGGTGAAAAAGAAATTGGTCAGTCCTGGTTTCTTTCTCTCTCCTTTGTAGGAGGGTTTGGGTTACCCTGGGGAAGACCCTCTTTGTCCCCTGTGGGGAGTCAGGGGTGGAAGTTAAAGTGAAGCAGGGCAGAGAGAAGAGCGAGCAGCAGGTGGAGGTGAAGTCCCATGGGAAGGAGCAGTGTGGATTGCAGAGTAGAGGACGGACCCCATACAAGCCAGAGTTAACTTTTGGGGGGCAGGACCCTGGTAGTACAGGCTTCCCCCAGGCAGGCATTCTGGGACCCCTCAGCATCAGTATACCAGCTAGCTGTTGTGAGAGGCTCTGATGGGTTTCAGTCAATTTTTTTGGAGATTCTTCCGACATGTTTGCCCATTTCATGATGGGAGGTTCATGAGCACACCTGCCCACACCATGCTGTGTTCTGCAGTTTTTGACCAAAAATGGCATAACCCCTGGGCTCCACCCTCCACATTCACCCTGTCTCTCCCTGAGTGATTTTGTTGTTGTGGTTGTTTCCCTGGATAAGCAAAGTTCTCAGAGAAAAACATTTTGCCAACATGGACAAGGTGAAGCAAAAAATGACAGAGGCACTAAAAGGCAGAAACTGTTTTGAGCAGTGGAAAGAGCGTCTCTATAAGTGTATTGCATTGAATGGAGAGTACTTTGGAGGTAACTGAAGGTCAAACGTGTAGGGACAAATGCATAGGTCTTTATAAATAAATTCTACTCTGGAGGGTTGCCCCTTGTATATGGAATAAGACACAGGAGATGGGTGATATAGATAGTATATCAATACTGATCTGCTGGTGACTGTCAGAACTTGAGGCAGGGAGTCTCTATTTCAAGTTCATTTCTCAACCAAAGGACATTAATGTGGACCATGATTATGTCATCCTCCTTAAGGATACACTGAAGCCTACTCCCCACTTCACTAAAGGCTTAGTCCCCCTGCTCCTTCCTCCAGGAAGTCCTTGGCAGCTAGAATGACTCTCTTCCTTCTTGGACCTCAGATCGTGTCTTTAAGCCAGATTAAAGAGCCAACAGACAGAGAGCACCTACTCTGTGCCATGCCTTTACACAGGTCTCCCATTGATTCTCTTGGTCATACCATGGTGAAGGCATTGCTTTCCCCATTTTATAGATGAGGAACTGAGGCTCAGAGCGGGCTGAAGCCACTTGACAAAGGCTATGAGCTAGTACAGGGAGCTGGTCTCCAACTTGGCTTCTCAGTGCCTTGTCCCCTATGATGGGTGTGGAGGCAACTGTGACTTGGAAGGAAATGTGCTCATATTTGAAATAAATCTATGTTTGGCCCATCAAAGATCAACTCAAGTCCCCCTATCAAATTACCAGGAAAGTGTGAAATTGACATGAACATCATTGTCCCCATACAGAAAATGGGGACAATGAAATGGAGGTTCAGGGAGGTAATGCCACCTGCCTCAGGTCACCCAGAAACACGGAAGAATCATGTTAGACAGATAGTACTTCCCTCTAAGTGGACACTGTATCTATTCTTGGTTCTCATATTAGGTGAGTCAAGGATCTACTGTCTAGGTATTTGGTGTAATGGAGGAAGGGATGCAGTCATTTCAAACATTTTGCTCACATGATGCTCAACAGAAAGCTCCCCGCTTCCCTGCTAAAAAATCTTCACTTGTCCAAGCCAACTTTTCAGACTTCGGAGATTTTCTGGACATCAGTTTGAATTCAGTCCCAGAAGTATCTACTGGACACCTTCCCTGAAACAGTCGGGAGAAAGGTCTTAGGAATACTAAGAAAACTGTGAGTTTTCTAGGGCTGACAAAGTACCACAGACTGAAGAGTAACAACAGAGATCGATTGTCTCACAGTTCTGGAGACGAAAAGCCCAAGGTCAAAGTGTCAGCAGGGGTGGTGCCTTCTGAGGTCTTGCTCCTTGGCTTATGGATGACCTCCTTCTCTCTGAGTCTTCACGTGGTCGCCCAATTGGAGAACCCCCCACACCCCTCTGTGTGTATCTGTGTCCTAATTTCCTCTTCTTCTTTTTTTTTTGAGTTGGAGTCTCACTCTGTCACCCACACTGGAGTGCAGTGGCCGCTCCCGGCCACCGCAGCCTCGACCCGCTGGGCTCTGGCGATCCTTTCGCCTCAGCCTTCTGAGTAGCCGGAATTACAGGCATGTGCTACCACGCCTGGCTGATTTTTTGATTTATTGTAGAGATGAGGTCTCGCTGCCCAGGCAGGTCTCGAACCCGCGGGCTCAGGCAATCCACTCACCTCGGCCTCCCAAAGGCGCGGGATTACAGGCTGAGCCACCGAGCCCGGCTCCTGATTTCCTCTTCTTATAAAGACATCAGTCATGTTGTGCTAGGGCCCCATGCATGTGACCTCATTTTCCCGTAATGACCTCTGTAAAGACCCTGTCTCTAAATACAGTCACATTCTGAGGTAGCAGGGCAGAGGATTTCAACATATGCATCTGGCAGGGACATAATCCAGCCCATTGGTATGCCCATGGTCCCTGCCTGTGTGAGTGCCCATGCCGAGGAGAAGGCACTTGTGAGCAGGAGCACATGGGCACAGAGGCAGGCAGAGAGATCAGGGAGGCTGCTGGAAGGAGGTGGGGAGGGAGCTGAATGCCACAGGACGGGCAAAGTTCAGAAAGGCCAGAAAGAAGGGCTTCAGCAAGGACGGGAGAGCCCGGAGGAGTGGCACTCCCTAAACGTGGGTGAGTGAGGAGTGAATGAAGGCGTGAGTGTCTGAGCAGGCTGAACAGGCCCCAGCCCAGAACACCTGGAATGTTTGCCTTAGGACCACATCCGTGATGGGAACGCTTTCCTAGCAGCTGCCTGGAGCTCAGGCCACTTGCCTTGTGGGATGGCGACACAGTGCTGGATTGCAGGCAGGCTCCTCCATGCTCCCCCTGGGTCTTCAGTCCCTCCCCCCAGATGCAGCATGCATGGCTCCTCCAGGGCTGATGGGAGGGCTGGTTGATACAACAGATGCGAACACACTTAAGAGAGCTGAGCAGATCTGTAGCATGGGTGAAGGCAAGGAGAGTGCGCTGGGCAAGGGAGCCCGGCGAGCTGCCAGCTGGCTCATGGGAGGACTCGCTGCCCCCTCTCTCGCTCTCTGCCCAGCCGCAGCTGCACACTCGCCTCGGCCGCCTGATTCCTGGCATCTTTGGAGTTTTCAATCCCTATGGGGAACTGAGAGCAGATCTCGTGGCACAAGAGCTGGGTGTCTGGCTCTAGTGGGAACAATTTCAATGGTGGAGAGGTCAGTCGCCCAACTGGAGAACCCTCCACCCCCATTACAGGTGAGGAAATCAGGAGGGGATGTGGAAGAAGTCAAGGCAATGGGCGAGGATAAGGAGGAAGTGAGACGACGAAGACAAAATATCCATCAAGATGACTTGGGGTGGAGGACCCTCAGCGCCCAGGGATGAGGCTTCTCTGCCCCTCCTCTGCCCCCTCCTGCACGGCAGCCCCCCCACACTCCACTGACCCTTTGGCTTTCCCCCACATGCTGTGTCTGCAGGCCTGGGCTCCACCCCTCTCACCTCACACCTGCTGCCTCCCCAGCCTCCCCACCCTGTGAGAGTCTGTTTGGGAGTTGCCTCTTCCAGACGGCCTCCATGATCTAGCTGAGACTGGTGTGGTGCCTCCCCTATGCTGTCCCAGGAAGTCCACCACTTAGGCATATCGGAATCCTGCTCTGGGCAAGGACCACAGGCCACATGGCCGAAAACCAGCTTAAGAAATAGCCAATCCTCCCAGAGGCATTCCCGACTGATCAACATGCAGAATGACGACTGCCTGAAATGACTCACGTGCTCAATACATCCCCATGTACTTTTTTTCTTTTCTTTTCTGAGTCAGAGTCTCACTCTGTCACCCAGGCTGGAGTGTAGCGTAACAATCACGGCCTCCTGGGCCCAGAAGATCCTTCTGTCTCAGCCTTCCAAATAGCTGGAACTACAGGCGCAGGTCACCACACCAGGCTACTTAAAAAAATCTATCTATCTTATTTTTATTTTAGAGACGAGGTATTGTCAAGTTGGCCAGGGGGGTCTCGAACACCTGGGCTCCGGCACTCTTCTCTTCTCTACCTCCCAAAATCCTGAGATTACAAGCGTGAGCCCCCGCATGTGGCTCCTTATGTGCTTTCAGCGGCCGTTTTCCCACCGCTGTGCCTCTCGAGGCTGGGTGTTTTCACGTGCATTTGGCATGTCAGACTCCCTACTCGCCTGTAGGGCTCCACACCTTTTATTCTCACGAGTCCTCTCTGTGAGACCCCATGTGCGGCTTCCTGGTCTCTTTCTTACAGACTTGAGCCCTGCCTTGTCTGGTGGGCGCTGTGCACTCACCCAGCCCACCTCTGTCCCTGCCCCGGCCTCTCTGCCTCTGGAGCAACAGTCTCAGCCCCCATGGAAGGTGCTTCTCAGACATCACATCACGGCAAATCGCCCGGAGCAAATTCATTCTCAGGATGTCTTGGCTTGCTTGAGGTCCTTGTCCCCGCAGCGCTCCTCCTGAGTCAGGCAGGGGCTGGCACGCAGGAGGTGTTCCCTCAGCCACTGCTGAGCAAGCAGACTGGAGCAATGAATGACCTGGAGGCAAAGCCATTTCCTTCCAAACCCACAGGCCCCATGTATGTTCCAGGCAACCGGGCAGCACCCCCACACCTCCGCATGCTGCTGGGGCTGCATGTTTTCTCTCTGAGCCTCAGAACAATTCCGCAGGACAATCAGGGTGGAGTCAATACACCATTTTGTCGTGGTAAAAGTGGTAGCTCAGAGAAGCCAAGTGACTTGTCTGAGGACACACAGTTTAAAAGTGAAGGAGTCAGCAAAGAGCCTCACCCAGGCTTCCAAGGCAAGGTCAGCCGCTTCTCCGTTGTCCTAGTCATTAGGGGGAACACCCTGGATTTATGCCAGTCACCCTTCCCCTCCAGGAATGCTGGCCTCGTTAGGAGAGAAGAGTAAGAAGATGCCAAGAAAAAAACATCCACACCCTGGGTGGTGATTCCTGAGATGACGGGTTTCCTTTTTAGGAATCTTCCGTTGCTGTAATGAATTTGGGAGCAGGGAAAGCAACGCTGCCCCACTTCCTGTCCAGGCACGATCCAATTGCCACATTTCCTGTGGGGCGCTCCCTTCCCCCCTTCCTGTGGACTCTGCCTCCTCGTTCACTGAGATGCCCCGGCAGAGTCCAGGGTCTCCAGGCCAAGTCGTCAGCTGGGCTACCGGGGCCTGTGGCAAGAAAGCAAAACATGGATTCCAGGGAACTGGGCTCAGTTCCCCTCACGCGTGACACTGGCCGTCCTGGATCTGTGAGGCCAGAGAGGGGGCCACCGGAGTGTGATTGCCCAAGGAGCAGGGTGCCAGGTGGGAGGAGAAGAAAGGTAAACACAGACACCCGCCTTTGTGCCACTGGAGGGCTGTGGGGAGAGCAGGTGGGGGTGGCAGCCCGTGACAGGGCTCTTCCCAGCCTGGCAACTGTGTGGCTGAAAGGGGCAGTGTGGCTTTGAAGCAGGAAAGTCTGAGATTGAGTCACACTTCCTGCGTGACTTTGCCTCTCCCAGCCCTGGTCCACAGGGCCAGCAGCGTCTTCGGCCGCCTGGCTGTGCACGTGGAACGAGGCTGTGCTGGAGAACTGCCCCGCACTTGCTCAGGGTGTCCCAGCACCACTGTCAGTCAGTGGGCATCCCCTGGCCCTGGGGCCGGTGAGCGGGAGGTGGCAGGCACAGGCAGGCTGCACGGGGCAGGGGGCTTCGAGGAGCGTGGCCGAGGTGGGGGAGTGGCTACCAGGGCCCTCCTCCACCCTCTGGCACAGGGGCTCCTGGTCTGAGGTGTCTGGAGTCTGTGTCCTTTAAGGTGACTGGGGCTGGGAGCAAGGGAGGCACAGGGCCCAGAAAAGATGCCCAGCACAGCCCGGTGGCTAACAGGACGCGGCATCTGTGCTGAGACCTAGAAGATGAGTTTAAGGAAAAAAGTGATAGAGACCGGGCATTTCATCTGAAATGTGATTCTGTCCATGAGCAAATCTTACTTGGCTCAAGCTCCTCTCACTGCAGGAGAATATTCTAGGCCCACACTTCACTTGGCTGTGTCCATCCTTGAGGCTTATAAATGCTGCCTCTGCCCTCCATTTGATTCCTGACTGGCATCTACCAGGCACCTCTCTGCAGCAGGCTCGGAGCCCAGGATGGAAGAGCAAGAAGCCAGCCCCCGTCCTCATAAAGCAAGACCCCTGCGGCTGGCACTCACAGGACCCAGCACGCACCGGGCTCTCTCCTGAGGTCCTTGCCTGTTCTCACTCCTGTCTTGTGCATCACACTCTATGAGGTGCGTTCTGTTGTTATTCCCATTTTAAAGATGACTTCACTGCATCACAGAGTGGCCACGTCACCAGCAATAGGTTACACAGTTGTAAGTGGTGGAGCTGGGGTCAGACAAGGTTAGATCGAAGAGGTAAATGTAAAACCGAGAAGGTGGCGCTTTCAAGGGGGGCTTTTTAGAGGGCAGCAATGGGTCTTTTATATGAGTCTCTAAAAGGGAGGGTGTTAGATGGACACAGCAAAGCGGCCTTGGCTTGATACTCTGGACCACAGCTGGATCAGGAGGGAATAAGGAGAGAGAACCACAAAGAGCAAACACCTTTCTGAGCGCTCGCTGCATGCACACGACACTGCACGCTCTATCCACAACACATGGACTCCTCGGCAGTCAGTGCTGTTGTTAAGATCCCGTCTCACAGGTGGGCACATGAGACCTGGAAAAGTCAGGTCACTTGCTTAGGCTCCCACAGCTGGATGGCAGAGCTCTCCGGCCCTACAGCTCAGTTAGAGAGGAGGCCAGCAAGGTGGGCAGAGCAGGGATTGGCTATCAAGGATCCACTTCCCCTTCCCAGCAGGACTTGACTGATTCAGGTCTCTGAACTGTGGACTGCATCTGTCTTGTCCACGGCTGTATCAGGGCCTGGCACCTAGATCACACACACACACACACACACACACACACACACACACACACACACACGCAGGTCGAATGATGGCAAGAAAGGGTCTCCCAGAGCACCTGGTCCCTGTCCACTTGGCCCATGCTCCCAAGGCCAGCCTGGGATGGCAGCCCCTCCTTGCCTGGCCTGGGGCAGCTGCTTAGCCTATGCCAAGGGACCCAGATGCTTCTGCCCAGTGGCCCTTCCTGCCTGTGGCCGTCCTTGGATGGGGCTGTGGGCAGGGCTACATGGAGGCAGACATCCTGTTCTCCACGCCAAGCCCTGTACCCCTCTGTGTACAGGCCGTTGTCCCTAGGGGCTCGGGCGACATGTAGATTGACACCTTGGCCCTGAGCAGTGTTGGTATGTGAGTGTGTGTGTCTGCCCGGGCATGCACGTGTGTGTCTGCGTGGCTGTGGGCAATCTCAGGCCCCGGGGCGCCACATCCTGGTGAAGAGTCAGCAGGCAGAGGCAGCGTGGTGTCCCGGTGGGCCCCAGAGCCAGGCCACCTGGGCGCCAGTCCCCGTCCCAGACAGCACTAGGGACGGCTCTGGGCCCCTGCCCTCACCTGTGACACAGGATAGAATTAGACGGTGCGTAGAAGGTGCTCCGTAAGGGTCAGCTGGCACGTCCGGCAACCGAGTCTGGCTCTGCTTTGGGCTCCGTCTCCGGCAGACACCAAATTCAGCCAAAACGACGGCGCGGAGCTGCTCCCGCACCTGCTGGAGCCATCAGGTCTAGATTTCCCGGGGGAAGGCAAGGGCGTGGCCGCCGGACCCCAGGGTCCCCGCCTGCAAACGCGGGCCTGGACAGGACCCCGCCCGCCAGCCCCCGATGGGCACCCTCTCCCTCCGGCTCCGGCCTCAGAAAGCACTCCCCCCGCGAAGGCCTGTCCCGCCCTGCGGGGCCCAGCCGGGCGCCCCGTGCCGGCTCTGACGCGCCCTCGTCTTCCTCCCCAGGACTGGTCCCGCTCGCTCCTCGTGGCTGCCTTCGCGGGTGCCTTCGGCTCCTCCTTCCT
>NW_007249169.1:247363-284884 GCF_000164805.1 Carlito syrichta
CGGCGTTGCGCAGAGGTGCCTCGGGGACCCGGGCCCCAACTGTGCCGCGACCGCTCTGTTTTTCAGAGTCCTGTCGGCTCTCTGGCATTTTGGGGTTCCGATGCCCCGAGCGGTCTGGAGGCCCGGGGCCAAGATGGCGTCGACAGGCACTCTCAGCCATCGGTGATGCTCGAGTTTGTCGTTGTGATGCCCTCCGGGGTGGGTCGCGCTGGTGCTCCTCTTTGAAAGAGGACTGGGCGTTTGGACTCTGGCTTCATTTTGGAAGTTCAGCCGAACAACCAGCTGACAGGGAGGAGAGCTCGTGGAGCAAGTGACGTCTGAGGCTTGAACCTGGGACAGAATGATTTGGGTTCAAGCAACGACTGTGGAACCATGAGGAAGGAGAAGGTCATTCACTCATCCAGAGAGCATTTGTTGAGACACTACCATGTGTCCCATGCTGAAGTCAGGGAAGACAGCCTCGAGGAGGTGGCATTTGAGCTGAGCCATGAAGGATATGCAAAATTTCTGTAGGGGTCAGAGGGAGAGGCAGCAGCTGAAGCACAAGCAAGGCCTGTGCCGAGGTGGTGGCATGTTGGGAACAGTTAGCAGAGATGTGATGGGCCAGTACCAAGGGGCTGGGGAGCTGGGATGGAAGGGGAGGTGGAAAGGCAGAGTGTAGTCAGAAGAGGCCCTCAGATCTTAGCTGAGGAGCGGGATTCTACTCTGTGGGCACTGGGGAGCCATGGCAGGTTCATGAGGTGGGGTGGGGATGATACAACTCACTGTCTTTTAGACAGTGTCAGTGTCGGTGGGAAGGACAGGAGGGGCCAGAGTTTAGAGACACCTGATGGATGAGACGATGATGCCCTGAACAAAGGGTGTTTACCATGCCATCTTTCCCTTTCAGGAGAGGAGGGGATTTCTGAAGACCTGCCCGGCTGGGGTGGCCTTTCCATTTCTTAACATAAATAACACATGTTGTGACGGCATCAGCCATAGCACCCATGGAAAGAGCACGTGCTAGGGGCCGCCCTCCTTCCAGGCACTCCACGCAACGGTTAGCTCAGTGCCCCCTCATGATGGTCCTGGGGGGTCGTTATCTCTACCTCCCAGATGAGAAAGCGGAGGCACACTCTTCACCGACTTGCTCAGTCACATGAGTGGAGCCAAAGCATGACCCCGGGCAGGGTTATGGCTTTCTGGGCATCAGACACATTTTCAGTCATTTTCCAGACCCCTTTGTGTGTCAGCAGGTCTTCTGCTGTGGAGCTTCTTGTTTGGGACGTGGTGGTTCTACTCTGAGGGCCGGCATGCCTAGCAAGGTGATCGGTGGTTGTGACAATGTGACAATGTGAAGCATTTCCAGCCTGGTGTCCTCATACTTTGGGAACTACAGCTCATAATGCACATACTGTCGGGGAGTGAGGGCCTGAGGCCCTGGTGCGGCACTACTCCCTCCTGCCAGGTCTCAGTCAGGAAGTGCAGCTCCCAGCACTTCCCTGGACATCCCTGGGGTCTGCTCTCTGCCACTGAAGGGGAGTGGAGATTGCGACCCCTAGCTAGTCGCTGGTGCCCCAACATGCTGATGCCAGGCAGGTTCCCTTGTCATAGAAATTCGGAGATGTCAGCATCTTGGTCGGCTAGGGCTGCAGGAACAAACTACCGCAGACTGGGGGCTTCCACAGCAGACATTTATTTCCCACTCTTCTGGCTGCAAGTCCAAAACAAGGAACCAGTGGATCTGCTGTCTGCCAAGGACCCTCTTTGTGCCTTGCTGACGGACTCCTTGTTGCGTCTGCCCTCGGCCGGGAGAGTGAGGAGAGATCGGCGGGGGAGTAAACTCTCTGGTGTCTTTGGCTTGTATCAGGACCCCAATCCCACCATGTGACCCCTTCTAGCTCTAGTGCCTCCCAAAGGCCCCAACTCCAAACACCATCAGACTGGGGTTTACAGCTTCAACATGTGGACTCTGAGGGTGACACAATTAGTCCATAGTAGTTGGCTAACAATATTATCTGTATTTCATGGGTGAGGAAACAGAGGCTCAAAGTTTGAGCAACTTGCCCAAGATCATACAAGTGGGAGCACTGAAATTCAGGCCTGTCTGAGTCCAAGACCTCTGTTCCCCTGTCCCAGGCCCCAAAAGTCCATTGGTGGGGCAGCTTGGCATAGTCAACCAAGGCAAAGAATGAACAAGAGGAAGGGAAAGGGGATCCAGGACAAGCTTGGGGGTGGCTTACCTGCCTGTGCACCGCCCAAATGGCTGTGCTGGGCTTCACTTCAGCACCTCTAGGGACTCATGAACAAGTGTTGTGGTGTTGAGATGCTATTACACAGGGAACCTACCACTTCCTGAATCCTGTCCTGAACTTTCCTCCCCTTGCCCCACAGGGATCTCAGAGTGCTATCCATGTGAAGATTCAGCGGAGAAACAAAAGACGCCTTTATTATTAGCTAGGTCAGCACCCCAAGTCTTCCCTCCCTATGGAATTTTTGGGTCATGTAACCCCCTCTCTGCTCTGTCTAAAGACCTTTTTCACTTTGGATGTTTACTCACCTTGCTTTGTAGGAATGGAGGGGCAGACAGATGGCCAGTCAACCCATCTGCGCCTGTCATTAGGCATCGACCTTTTTGTGTTGTGTGGTGAGGCGCTGGGGTAGAACAACGAACAGGACACATATCCATGTCCTCAAGGAGCCCCAGCCAGCAGTAGTGAAGACCCCCAAGGAATAATTACCAGACAGACTGGTTGTGTGGAGCCATGGACATAGGACTGCAGAAGGACTTGATTCTGCCTGGGGAGGTCAGAGGGGCCTTTCTGGGGCTTGAGAAAGAGCACAGGACTTCTGGAAATGGCAGGGACCCTAGAGGGACGGGCGGTGGTGTCCAAGGGGCTGCCGACGCAGGGGCTGGGAGGGGGAACTTCGCCAGCCTGAGAAAGGTTGCAGAGGCTGGGACAGGGGTGTGATCCAGCACCACCATGCCGTGGGTGCCAGACAAGCTGAAGTCAAGGTTTGCCTGGGAGGCCCAGGGCAAAAGCAGCCTCAGGCTTGCATCTGGTAGAGCTCCCTGAATCCCAGCCCCACCAAGCCCCTTGTGATGTTGCCGTGAAAAGAAAGGAGACAGAATCCCGTTGGAGGAGCTCGGCCCGGTGTCCAGTGATGCCTCTGAATCCCCTCTCCCCCTTGCAGTGGGCCTAGGGCTGGGCGAGAGAAGCAGTGCCAGGACCAGGGAGACCAGGGTGGAGGAGAGACTCCGAGGAGCGGATCTAACGTGGCTGGAAGGACCCGAGCCTGGGGGGGGTTGAGGTGTAGGAGCCAGACTCCACCGGGGAGCCGGGCTGTGGAAGAGAAAGAAACCCTGGAACTGGGAGAGGTGCAGGTGTTGTGTGCTGGGGGTGCACCCAGCAGAGGCTTCCACCAGGGGGTGCCACTAGAAATAAGCAACAGTGTGGACAGGGTCCCATGGAAAGGGACGTGCTGACTTCAGCTTGGGCACAGGCTCCCGAGGCTTCTGCCCAGCGGGTTTCACCTCTTCAGTCATTGGGCAACCAGGGTCCCAGGCGATGGGGCACAGGGGGACTCTGGGCCGTGGCCGTTTGCCAGCGGGGAAGGCAGCATCTCCCTGTTCAAGCAGTCCGCGCAGTAGCTGCCATCAGCCGTACTGCCACCAAGTCGCAACTGTAAAAATGCCCAGGACTTCTCTCTCAGATACCTGGAAACTTTCTTGGATACTGACAATGAAAACAGCTGACTTCTGGGCACCAACTGTGCGTTTGGCCCTTGTCAGGGGTTGTATTCACACTTAATTCTTGTTACCACCCTGCGAGGGAGCCCTAAGCAACTCACTTTTCTAGAAAAAGAAACTAGGCCAGTCAGGGTGGCTCACACCTGTAATCCCAGCACTTTGGGAGGATGAGGTGGGAGAATCACATGAGGCCAGGAGTTCGAGACCAGCCTAGGCAGCATAATGAGACCCCTGTCTTTACAAATAATAAAAAATCAGCCAGACATGGTGTCACACTCCTGTAGTCCCAGTTACTCAAGAGGCTGAGGTGGGAGGATCCCTCTAGCCCAGGAGCTCAAGGTTGTAGTGAGGTATGATCACACCACTGTACTTCAGCCTGGGTGACAGAGAAAGACCCCGTCTTTAACAAAATAAAATTTTAAGAAAGATGAGAAAAGCGAGGTGAGAGAGATCAATGCATCTGAGTTCCAGGGATGAGACGCTTCCTAAACTCCCCTAGCTTCTCCTCAGCGCAGTCACCCCAGATAAAGGTATACCCAGACCGCGCAACCTTCAAAGAACCCTTAGAATCTGACCTGTCTCTTGCCCTGTTTGAATGACAACATGCATGCCTCGTGTGTTCACAGAGGGTCCTTGGCCAGTCTGGCTGATGTGGTGTGAGCAGAGGTGACAACAAGCCACATGAGACCCGGCCCTTGATGTCATCCATGGGGTCTTTGGTTCTTTCTTGCCCCTTTGGCGGGAACTGTCCAACACATGCTAGGTTTCGAAGGAGCTGGTGAGAAATCTTGGTTACCTTTAGCTGGAGAGTGGGGGCATCTGTGCCTTGGAGGAGCCTTGATTACTGTGACCAATATGCCCAGACCCTACTCCCTATGCCGTCTCTAGCCTGGCCCACTATGCGGTCTGCTCACTGGTTTTCTTGTTTCCAGTCTGGTTTCTGCAGTTTGTTCTCCACCCGAAGGTCAGAGGGATCCTTGACAGATAAAGACAGGTCATTATATCCCTCTTATCAAAATCTGCCGCTGCCCATCTCTTCTACAAAGCAAGCCAGCCTGTGATGATCCACAGGCACAGATGCCTGGTGCCTAGCCACCAATTAGTCCTAATCACCCACCATTTTCTGCCGGCTCCCTCTTCTCCATCCGTATGACCCTCCCCGACTGCTACCCCTTCAAACACACTGCACACTAGAACCACAGGTCCTTGGCATTTGGTGTTCCCCCTGGCTGAGCTTCCCTAGTAGACAGCACTCTGTGTGTAGTGTTACACATCTGTGTACTGAGCATGGGTACATGACTCCATGGGGAGAAACCACAAGAAGCTGTGCATCTGGAACCCTTCCAGATCTAGCCCTAAGCATTTCTTCTGGCTTGTTCTGATTTGCAACCTTTCTGCTATAAAGAAACTGCAATTGTAAGCAGGACGCTTCCCTGAGTTCTGTGAGTCATTCTAGCAAATTATGAAACATGAGAAGGTTTGTAACCAGATGTTCAGATGCGCGTGTGGCCCTCCCGGTGTTTGAAGTAAGGGCAGTCTCATGGCTGTGCCCTTCGCCCATGAAGTTTGGCCCAACCCTGGAGAGTTCACATCTGAAGTCATTGCAAGCCTCCTATGTTCCAGGGACTGTCGTAGACACCAGGAAGGACACTTTGATATGTAGAGCCCTGTCGGCTATACTTTTGCTAAGTCTCCAAGCACTTCCCTGAGCTACAGGCTAGGAACTGTGTAAACAGGCCCCAACATCACTCTCTATCCTTGGAACTAGCCCTACTTTGCCCCTCCCACCCCAGCTCCCTCTCTGTCATCCCAACAACAGTTTCCCTGTTTGCTATTGTTACTCATGTCTCCTGCTAACACACTCACTTATCTCAACTTAGTCCTCCTTGGAGGCTTTTCTTGATGTCCACCTCGTGGGTGTTCTGCCTAGGCTGGCTGTTCTCTCTGGCTCGTTACAATACAGGTTCATCCTACATTAATGGAAACTGCATTCAGTTACTTCCAACCTCTGCTCAGACATCTTCTCCTCAGAGAAGTCCTTCCTGACCAGCCAATCCATCACACTCTAGCCCTTCACCAAATTTGTTTCTCCTTATAGTATTTAACAATACCTGAAATATGATATATTTATTTGCTTCTTGTCTGTTCCTTCTCCTCCTTCTCCTTCTCCTTCTCCTTCTTCTTCTTCTTTTTAAGTTGGGGTCTTACTCCATTGTCCAGGCTGGAGTGCAGTGGCAGGGTCTTGGTTCACTCCAGCCTCAACCTCCTGGGCTCAGGTGATCCTTCTGCCTTAGCCCCCTGAGTAGCTGGGATTACAGGTGCATGCCACCATGCCTGGATAACTTTTTGAATTTTTGTAGAGGTGAGTTCTTGCTATGTTGCCCAGCCTGGTATCGAACTCTTGGCCTGAAGCAATCCTCCTGCTTCAGCCTCCCAAAGTGCTGGGATTATAGGCAGGAGCCACCATGCCTGGACTATCTTTCCTATTTTAGAATGCAAGCCCCATGAAGACAAGGACATTATGGTTTTCTTGCTTGTATAGTGCTAACACCTAGAGTGTCTGACACATAATAAGCATTTATAGCAAATAATTGCTAAACTATCAAATGAATAAATTTGTTTTTTAAGCAAATATGGTTGCCAGACAAGATCCCTAGATCTCCTTACTCCCAATTAAATTGCCAGCTGTGTAGCCAGGCTCGGTGGCTCAGCCTGTAATCCCGCGCCTTTGGGAGGCTGATGTGAGTGAATTGCTGAGCCCGCGGGTTTGAGACTTGCCTGGGCAGTGAGACCTCATCTCTACAATAAATCAAAAAAATCAGCTGGGCGTGGTAGCACATGTTTGTAATTCCGGCTACTCGGAAGGCTGAGGCGGAAGGATCCCGGAGCCCAGCAGGCGAGGCTGCGGTGGCCGGGAGCGGCCACTGCACTCCAGTCTGGGCGACCGAGTGAGATTCCAACTCAAAAAAATAAAAAATAAAAATAAATTGCCAGCTGTGAGTCTGTCCTCCATAAACAATTCAGTGCCACCTCTACCGTGTTCACAGAGGGGGACTTGGACGTCCTGGTCTATCTAATTCCCAAGTACCCTGCTTTCTCCTCTCCTAAGTTGATCTGTGACAACAGGAGTCAGCAAACTTTCTGTGAAGATCCAGACTGTACACATTTTTTCTCCTTTGCTTGCCTCATGGCTTTGCTGCAACTACTCAACTCTGCCTTAGTAGAAAGCAGCCATGGATAGTATGTAAATGAATGGGTGAAGTTATGTGTCAGTAAAACTTTATTTGCAAAAACAGGTATGGGATGGAATGTGGCCTGTTGCTGGCTAGCCCCCCAGGTTTTAGGAAAGAAGGCAGGCTCCTGTAGATGCCTGGTGTCATTAGAACCTCTGGGCGGAGGGCGGGCTGAACAATTAATCCACTGCCTATGCTGTGTAGTATCCAACGTGGGAGATAAATCTTCTTGCAGACATGTATTTTCTAATATCTTCCTCTCTTTTTTCCATGTAATGCTGATTGTCTAGGTTTTGTTTTTCCATTTCCAAAGACTAATTTCTAAGGACGAATTCCAAGGCTCATACAAATATTGGCCTAGTTGTATCTTTCTAACTCTCTGTCTATCCATCTACCTATCTGTCTAAAGCACTCTGGTGCCCTTGGAATCGACTGTGCAAAATCCAGGGCTAATTTTGCATGCCAATCAAATGTAACATGACCCTTACCTGAGCTTTTTTTCCCCCTGAACTTTTAAGCAGTCATACACACAGGCTGACTATGCTGGTCTGAAACTTGGCAGATGACCTCAGATGTGTGCTGTTGTGAGTCTTGACTTCCAGGAGGAGAACTTTGCAGTGCCTGGGACCCGCTTCATTATACTGCTAGAAAAATCTGGGACTGCTGATGTTGAGCTGGAAGGTGTCCTCTTGGTAACTGTGAGCACCCGGTGTCTGGACCCCACCTGAGAAGCCAGTGAGGGCTGGAGTGGGAACTTCAGGGCCTGCTCTCTGGGATCTGAGGTGGGTTCCCATCCTTGAGCAGACAGGCAGGGCTGATGCAGGCCTGCGCGAGGTGATGGTGTCTAGAAAAGCATAAGTCAAAGTTCCTGTTGCACATGGGTCAGGACAGAAACCACCTACAGAAAGAGTTTGGAAGCAGAGTTTTCAGAATCACTTTTAGCAGAGTTTGTTAAATGAACTAGTAAACAAGAGAAAAGGAATGACAAAGAAAGAATGAGAACTTAGCTTTGGGGGGTCAGCGTATTGCCCTCACTCCTACCCCATATAAATTAGAATTTATTTGAAACAACACTAGCATCCACAAAAATAATAGTGGTTGGTTTGTTTTATAATGCGCTCCTCACCCTTGTTGTGGTTTTTGGGTTGACAATGGCTTGTCTTCTCTTGGGAGGGAAGATAGACTCTTGCTCCCCTGGTGTTCGTATTTAAGTCCAGGGTCTTCGTAGAGCAATTTCTTTGACTCCCCATAAGTTTCCCAGCAGAAATGGTATTTTCTAACATTTCTCCCTTCCTACTTCTTCCCTAAGGGCGAATAAACAAACGGTGATAAAAAGTAAGATCAACATTTCTCTCAGCAAGGTAGAGCTACCCCAATTAGCCGCAGATGTCAGCAGTGGATCAAAGAACAGATTCAAGTGAACAAGCAGACAGAGGACCCAGACTCGAGTTCGGGAGCTTTCAATGAATCCCTCCTCACACTGCAGCCTGAGCAGCTGCTGTGGAAACCCCAACACCCAAGAGAAGCATGGCCCGTAGCAGGCACCTCTGAGTGGAAGGAAACCAGGAGGGAATGGTGAGCTACGACTAAGTCAAAGACATCAGTCCCGGTTGAGCTGAGGGGGCAGCATAGCAGGGCCCAGGACCTTGGGGGGAACTGGCAGAGATGACAGGAGGACTCAAGGCGTTTTGTTGCTGCAGAAACAACTGGCAATTAGGTGAAGAAGTGGGTGTCTGTCAATCCCAGAGTTCCTTTTCCCCCGTGTTCTTTTCATTCTTCCCGCTTGCTTTTGCCTCCCCTTGTCTCTGTAGTTACAAAAGCAACAGACTTCCATTAGAAAAAGAAAACAGCACAGAAATTGAATAACAAAGCTACGCATATGAATTTCCTTCCATAAGTGAGGGACAGTATCTCTCGTTTGTACACCAACCTTGCATGGCACATATTGTAGTTATTACCTCATTATACAAATAAGGGAGAGACTGAATAACTGGCCCAAGACCACTTGGCTGGTGGATGGCACACTAGGGTCTGAACGTAGGCAGTCAACACTTGGGCTCCAGCCAGAGGCCTCTCTTAATGCTTCTAAAGCCACTCTTTTTCCCAAAGAACATCTCTATATGCTATTTAACATTCTGTTTTGTGGCTTAATATTTATATATAAGCACTTTTCCATGTTTTTTGAACATTCTCTATCACCAATGTGTTTCATGTAGATGTCCTATCTTCCTAACGGGGCCTCTGAGGCTGTTTTTAGTTTTTCTCTGGTTGCATTGTTTAAATTGGAAGCTGTGAATCATTGTTTAGTTGGTCCAATCAGAGAGGCAGAGCTGCTGACAGAAGACCGGGGACCTTTCCCAGGCTGGGGCATCAGTGTCTAGGTGTTCCTGGCTGTGGGCGCCAGCCCTGCCCTGATCCATACCCTGGAGGTCCCAGATTGTTAGACCTGGACAAGGCCAGTTGTTGATTCAGAATTTTTCATTTTATAAAGCTCCTCTGGGAAAAAAAAAGTCTTTGTGGAACCCACTGGGGAAAGGATCTCAGACCCATGAAGGTCAGGAATCTCAGCTCAGGGAGTGGAGGCGGAGGTTGCTGCACTCAGAGAGCTGGGGACGGCTGACCCAGTAAGACGGGAGGTGGGGAAACGTGGAGAGGCATGTTGGAATGGTACTGCTGGTGTGGACAAACCAGGCAAATAAAACTAGAACATCCTGCGTGTAACCCACAGGGGGAGCCCCTGAGCTGTACTGAGACCCTATCATATGCTTTCATCATGCTGGGGGTTTCACGTACCTCACTTCATCCTTCTAGCGGCTCCGTCTAAAAGCTAGGGTCCTTGTTCCTGTTCTGCAAATGAGCTATTCCAGAATCGGTGCTTACAGACGGGGACCCCACTGTCTCCAGCCTGCCTCAAGTAGCCATTCCATTATTTGACTGATAATGAAAACACTTTCATTCTGGCCAACTGGGGCACAGGCATTAAGGAGTGGGAGATGTCATCTCAGGTCTGCAGGAATGCACTGTCCCCTGTAAACACAGCTATGCCACCTCTCAGGAATGTTCCAGCAGGAGAAAGGCTCAGATTAATTGCGCCTGAGGAAGCAGGCTATTGGGAGTGCACTCACCTTTCTGCTCCTACCTGGGGCCAAATAGATAATGAAACTTTCTTTCTTCATGTTTTATTATAATTAAGTTCCAAGGTCCAGCTGCATCAAACCTCCTCACTGCAAAGGTGATTGCAGGGGTGGAGGGGAGAACTCAGGAGATTCTGAAAGCCTTACTGGCCTGGCTATTCCTTGCTATTGGTGTGTCATCTTTACGGACATGCTCGGAAAGCCAACGGTGGGAGCAAAATATTCTCAGGTGTCTAGATGAGCAGGAGTCTCTTTCTCAACCAACCAGTCAGTTAAACTACTCCAGGAGAATCACAAGGTGAGGGGAAAAATCCCATCACAAATCTGCAGGGAGACGATCAAGTAAAGCCTAAATGGGAACAAGGCATTTTCCTCAGGACAAGGGAGGTGTGTCAGGGTCCCTACCACCACTCCCAAGCAGATGATTCACTGAGATGACTGCCAGGAGTTGACACAGGAACACAGTCACGTGCACAGCAAGGATTGACACAGTGACGGGACACAATGCAAAATCAGCAAAGAGAAAGGCACAGAGCGAAATCCAGAGGAAACCAGGCACAAGTTCTCAAGGGTTCCTCCAGTGGCACTTCACACAGGACATGCTTCACACAGGACACGCTTCACCCCAGCAACGAGTTGTGACAACTCATGTAAAACCTGTCTTCCAAGGAAACTCCTTGAAGACTCGAAATCCAAGGTTTACTGGAGCCTGGTCACCTAGGTACCCTCCACTTCTAGACTCCCAGAAAGCAAGCAGGTATAAACCACACCAAGACAGCACAAACCACACTGCTTGCACAAATGGTTTACATACAGCGAGCCACGCTTAGCACTTCTGGAAATAATAACAACCTTCCTAACACCCAAGCTCCCAGCAACCAGCCTGGATCCGACCTTGCAAGCAGGTCTTTCCAGGGAGAGCAGTCTCAGGCCTGCTGTGTGAGAGATCTTTTCTGTACAAGAGGCCTTAGGTCGAGAAGCCAGGTGACATTAGGTAGCACTGCTGGGCTTGAGGATTTTTGTCCTTGTGTGGTCTTAACTTCAAAGAACCTGGTTCAGAATGGGCCCTTTTTAAAGGTCTTCTATTCTGTTTTCTTCGCTTTGTCAATATGTTCACTGGTGCAGACTGACTTTATACAAAGCCCTATGGTATTGTAGGCATGACTTGCTGTCTTATGTAACGATGTATGTACTGTGGCCCATCCACCAAACGTTTTACTTATTTTGTACTTTTATAGCACTCTTGAGTGTAATTCTAGATGAATTCATGATAGGCTCTGTGTGAATCATCAGTAAGATGCATTGATGTCACAAAACAGGCTATAAGATAATCTGCCACTCATTGTTTGACAATTTCTTGTCATAATTTGGAGTGCTCTAAGTCAAACTTCCTGGCTGAGAATTACAGAGTTCAATTTGTGTCCAGAAGGTTGACCCCAAATTCTTGTCCTGGGAGATAATGGTCAATTATTAATGGATTCTTGAACCTGAGAAATAAATGAGTCAAGGCCCCTTCTTTTACAAATAAATAAATAATACCATCAATACCAGCACCAGCAACATCCCAACTTCTGGTTTTAGTTATGTGCTTCTTAGAGGCCCAGCACTGAGTTCTATATTCATTTTCACATTAAGTGCTCCCAATAACTCTTTAAGGAGGGTAATGATTTAACAGATGAGAAAGCTGAGGCACAAAGAGGTCAAGTAACTTACTCAAGATCGCCCAGCAAAGAACAGTGCTGAGTGGAATGAAGAAGATTCCGTTCATCAACGAGGGTACCTGCATAATCTACGTTTGTATACCTAACTCTGAATTGTAATATACATCTTTATAAAAAAAAAAGATGATTCCAGCCGTTGTTTTGTTAAGCACTGGTCAGGCCATGTGCTCTTTGAGCTATGGCTACCACCATGTTTTCTAAGCTTTGGTCCCCTCCCTTGTCTTAGGGAAGTGAATATCCTCTCTCTTCTCTCTCTCTAATTTAATTTTCAAATGCACTATATTTTCCAATCTAAAAAAAAGAAAGATTCCAAGGCACTGTAATCATTGAGAGCACTGTCCAGGGAGACACAGCAGATTGGTGACGGTTGCCAAAAGTCACAGAGGGACTCCGTGATGCAAGCAAGGCTTGAACCTGGCACTATTGACTTTCTATTCGGCCTCATTTCCTTTAACCATGTGGCATCTTATTCATATCTTTGTAGTTTAGGCTCTTGTTAATGCCAGTCATAATAGAAATACTTTTTGACAAATTCACTAGAAAATTCAGTCAGATTCATTGCCTTATACCAATTGTAGGAGCCCGGCCACCTCCAGTCTAAACTCCCTGCAACAGCCTTTAAGCTACACCTACAAAGAATGTTCCAAACACAAATTAGAGCTGCCAATTTCATGCTCAAACCTAGAAATTGCTCCCAAGTGCCCACAGGATTTAGTGTAGACCCCCAAGGCTGGCAGGCAGAGATAGGTCCAACTGACCCCTGCCTGGTTTTCCAAATTTCTGTGGCTGCTGAGCCACCCTTCAACCCCATGAGCTGTGTACAGCATATTTTTATTGATGTGTGGTTTCCAGCTTCTGTGCCTTCAGGAATTCTGTTCCCTCTGTCTGGATCATTCAACCAAGCTGACCTGATCCTCTTGCTGGCCTGTCCTGGGTTTCTACAGCCTTTCTTGGCTTCCTGCTGTCATGGCACTTGCACCCCATGTTATGATTATATGTTTACTTGGGTACCGACAAAAGAATTTGTATCTAGAAGATGGGATGAGAACCTGGGCCCTGAGTTTTCAGGAAACAGCCCTGTAGAGCCAGAGAGAAAGACACACGAATGGGCCTCTTGAATGTAGGCCCAGTGGAAAAGTAAACCATGGACTCCATCAATGATTTATATCCTGCAGCAGACCTAGAGATTAGCTACCACAGTGATCTTAAAATTGCTTTTAACTGCTGTTAGAATCTTTCAAATTCCCCCAAAACTTAAAAGAAGAGCTCTAGAGGAAGGCCCATAGCTCCAAGGCTGCCCACCCTTCTTGGCTTGGCTCAAATCTTTCTTCTTTCTTGGACCTTCAAGTCATAGCGCAGTGGCCATGGCCTGAGCTTTGGAGTCAGATTAACTGTGTAAGGGCTTGTAACAAACAAGCCCTGGATCTCAGGAGCTTAATATCAGAAAGTTCATTTCTCATTTATGTCACCCTCTGAAGAAGTGAGCAGGGGTGTTCTGCTCCACAAAGCCATTCAGGGACCCAGTCTCCTCCAGGGAAGTGGCTTCACCATTTCCTAGGGATCTGGGTTTCTCTGCTGGTTCCTCTGTGAACTGACAACTGACAAGGGAAGGGAGTGAGCATAGAGCAGGCATGTAAACTCTTACTGCCTTGGTGGAGGTGACACATGTCCCTTGTGCTCATACTCCTTGGGTGAGCAGCCGTCATGTGGCTGCAGCTACCTACAGGGGACTGGGTAAGATGGCTTGGCATTGTGGCCAGAAGAGGAGGAGAGCACAGACACTGTGAGGTCTAGTGGGCGCTGTAGTACTGCCAGCTTATGCGTTGCTGTACGATGTACTTCACTCCAGAGTTCTCTGCTTGAATGAAACTTCTCAGGGTGGCTACAGAGTTCATTGAGTGAGGTAACAAATGTCTGATACAAATGTCAGACAATATTCATTCCTTGTCTCCTCCCCAACACAGAGTCTTTTGGTATGCAAAAGAGGTATCGATATGATTATATTTGTATTTTCTAAAGTTGTGGTGAGGAAATGAGCTCTGGAGCCCAGCCACCTGGGGTTGAGTCCTGACTACACCACATACCGATGGGGTGAGCCTGGGAGAGTCCTCGGTGCCTGGGATTTCTCATCTGTGCAAAGGAGAAGTAAAAATTAGTACCCATCTCGTAGGGTTGTGGAGAGGAGGGAATGATTTCATGTGTCCAGTCCTTAGAACTACACATGCCGTGTTGTCAATATGATGTGTGGGTCACCTATTTATGTTGTATGTTACTGATACACAGCAAAAACTCAGTGTAAGACACAAATGCTTCCCTAAGCACCAGTTCTGCATCATGTTCACATATATTAGGGTCACGAATCTCAAACTCAGTGAATGTTTGTGCAGTGAGTTCACCAAGCAAATCTGGCTTCATTCAGCATAACGGCTTTTCATCTGGGCCATTGCTGAATTCACACCTAGATGATAAGCATTCGATTTCTAGAAGCATCAGTAGAAAACAGGTTTTGGAGAACTTCTGAGAAATGTGTTTCTGCAGGGGGCCTAGGCCATGCAGCAAATCTTCCAGCCTTTTCCAGCTTTCTACTAAGCATTTTCCAAAGTCAAAGTAGGAAATTTCTGCTGACTCCCAAAGCAATGCTTGGAAGTGAGTGATCTGAAAACCTTTTCTTTTCTCTCCAGGCTCCTGAGTGCAGAGCAACACAAAGGAAAAGAAAAAATTTCCTCCCAAACAGCATTCTTTAAATTTCCTTACACTGATTCCAGAAAACTGATCATTACTGCAAGCGTAGCAATACGAGGCTCTCCAGAGTGGGTATTAGTTAGACCAGGGGTCCCAACCCCCAGAACAGTACTGGTCCGTGGCCTGTTAGGAACCATGCCACACAGCAGGAGGTGAGTGGCACATGAGTAGAGTTCTGCCTTCTGTCAGATCGGCAGTGGCGTTAGATTCTCATAGGAGCACGAACTCTATTGTGAACTTTGCAAGCAACCATGGAAAAATTGTCTGATGCCAAAAAGGCTGGGGACTGCTGAGCTAGACTCCAAGCAAGACAGCTGCAATTGCTTGAGTCAGTGCAGGATTGCCACAGTGACCTAGCTCACATCCAACAACGACCTTCTACATATGGAAGTCTCCTGTCTATCAGGTGGCAGGAGGGCTGTCTGTGAAGTCCTGGATACTCATTACTTGTGCCAGCTTTGTCAAAGCTTCTTTACTCTACACATACTTCCAGTGGTCCTTGGGGCATCCTTCACTCTTCCTGCTTTTCTGTGGCCCCCTCTATCCCCTTGGCTCAGTATGAAGTCAAAAGTGACTCCATCTTGGATACTAATCTGCCATGTTGACTTCTGATTAGCCCAGTCCCTTGAACGCCCCTTGATTCTTACTTTATTTACTGACCTTAGTGTGAGAACATGTCAACCTTGATGTTGTTGCATAAATTATAGGCTCTGGCATATGTAGCACTCTTACCTATTCTGGGAGGTTGTCTTTAAGTGTCTCGCTGGAGCATGTGTACCCTTCACCTATGGCATATTCCGCCTTGGTCTGGGACATAGCAGTGCAGAGATCTCCTATTTTAGGGCCACCCAAGACTACACTTCTGTCTGTAAGTTCCCCTAATAAATCATCCAGTCCTGACACGGGATTTGTCTGCTGCCTTCTTTGGTTTCTTGGCTCCATTTGCTTTGCATACATGGTCCTTTCACTGAACACTTAGCAGTTATCACTGTTTGTCCACTAGACTCTGTGCTCATTGGGATCACTGCTGCAATATTCATCAGAGTCTGACAGAATGCCTAGCCCATAACAAAGGCTTAATTTTTTTTAATTTTTAATTTTTAAAATGTGGAGAGCAATTCAGGTTTAGGTGTACAAATGTTCATTATGCAGGTACCTTGTTGATGAGGTGTGCCCTCCCCTGGCAGTTTCCCACTACTGCCAATCCTGCCCCCAACCACCCTACCCTGGCAGTTTCCCACTACTGCCAATCCCTTTCTTATAGTTCTATAGTTGTTCAAGGTCCACTTATGAGTGAGAACATGTGATACTCAATTCTTTGTTTCTGTGATAGGTCACTCAATATTATATTCTCTAATTCCATCCAAGTTGCTGCAAAGTTCATAATTTTGTCCTTCTTTATGGCTGTGTAATAATCCATCATGTAAATATACCATTTTAAAAAATCCAGTCCTCTCTCGATGGGCAGCACAGTTGGTTCATGTTTTTGCTATTGTAAATAATGCTGCGATAAACATGCTTGTGCACGTATCTTTTTCATAGAGTGATTTGAGTTCCTCTGGGTATATTCCCAGTAGGGGGATTACGGGATCTATAGGAGGTTGATTTTTAGATCTTTTAGGAATCACCATACTGTTTTTCCACAAAGGCTGTACTAGTTTACATTCCCACCAACAATGTAAAAGTGTTTCCTTTTTGCTGCACCCTCTCTAGCATCTGTTGTTTTTTGAGTTATTGGTGATGGCCATCCTGATTGGAGTTAGGTGGTATCTCAGAGTGGTTTTAATTTGCATTTCTTTGATGACTAGTGAGTTTGAGCATTTTTTCATGTATCTGTTGGCTGCTCATATGTCTTCTTTAGTGTCTATTCACACCTTTTGCCCACTTTGTAATGGGGTTGTTTGCTTTTTTTCTTTTGGGCATGTTTGAGTTCCTTGTAGATTCTAGATATTAGGCTTTTGTCAGAGATATAGTTGGCAAATATTTTTTCCCAGTCTGTGGGCTGTCTCCCCACTCTCTCACTGGTTTCTTTGGCTTTGCAGAAGCCTGTCAGTTTGATGAGGTCCCACTTGTCTATCTTATCTCTTATGGCATGGGCACTTGGGGTTTTGATTAGCAATTGGTTTCCATAAGAGTGTCTCCAGCATTTTATAAGATTCTTATAGTTTGAGGTTTTGCATTTAGGTCTTTGATCCATTTAGAGTTGATTTTTGTGTATGGTGATAGGTAGGGTTCTTGTTTGTATCTTCTGCATGTAGTCAGTCAGTTTTCCTGAATTTACTGAATAGGTTCCCTCTCCCCAGTGGTTAGTGGTGGAGGCTTTGTCAAAGATGAATTGGTTGAGAAATTGAGGTTTTGCTTCTGGAATCTTTATCATGTTCCATTGCTCTATATGCCTGTTCTTGTACCAATACCAGGCTGTTTTGATTATTGTAGCCTTATAATAAAGTTTGAAGTATGGAAGTGTGATACCTCCTGCTTTGTTTCTTTTGCTGAGGATTGTTTTGGTGATTCATGGTCATTTATGTTTTCATATGAATTCCTGTATTGTTGTTTCTAGGTCTGAGAAGAATACTGCTGGTAATTTAATGGGTATTGTGCTGAATCTGTAGATTGCCTTTGGTAGGATGGACATCTTAACAATCTTGACTCTTCCTATCCATGAGCATGGAATATTTTTCCATTTGTGTCTTCTTGGATTTCTTTGAACAGTGTTTTTTAGTTCTCATTGTAGAGGTCTTTCATTTCTCTGGTTAGGAAGATGGTGAGGTATTTCATTTTTTTGTGTGTCTTTTATGAATGGGATTGTGCTTTTTATTTGGGTCTCTGCCTGCTTGTTGTTGGTGTATAAGAATGCAACTGTCTTTTGCACATTTATTTTGTACCCTGAGACTTTGCCAAAGTTTGTCTTCAGTACAAGGTTTTTGACGGATTCTTTTGGTTTTTCGAGGTATAGGACCATATCATCAGCAAAGGGGAATGATTTCCTCTTTTCCTATTTGGATTTCCCTGATTTCCTTCTCTTGTCTAATTGCTCTAGCTAGGACTTCCAACACAATGTTGAACAAGAGGGGTGGGGGTGGGCAGCCTTGTCTTGTTCCAGTTGCCAGGGGAAATGTTTCTAAATAATTATTATCAATCTAGCATCCATGTCACCACCATCCAGGTTAAGAAGACAACATCTTGCCAAGTGACCTCCCAGTCATTCCTTCTCCCATCCTCCGAGATGGCCCCTGACCTGATATTTAGAATAATCATCCTCTTTGCTTTTCTTTTTAATTGTGCCATCTATATGTAATTCTCCCTAAAACTTTTAATTGTGTGCATTTCCATAGTTTATATATGAAATCATACTGTGTACATTCTTTTGTTTCTGGCTTCTTTTGGTCATTATTATTTTTGCAAGTTTGAGTTTGTGTGTCTGTACACAGATATAGTTGATTCATGTTTGTGACTGTAGTCATATTATACTATGACTGTTCTACAATTTATTTATCCATGCTACTGTCCATGGGCACCTGAGCTGTTTCCCTTTGGGAGTTATTGTTAGCAATGCTCATAATAATATCTGAGTAGATATTTGGACATTTGAGTTCATGGAAAAGAGTCTTTCAGGGAAGTTTTCTGGAAGTGGATTTGTGGGTTGTAGACTTTGGACAACTTCCACTTGACTAGATGACGCCAAACTGTTTTCCAAGGAGACTGTACAAATTGAATTCCCACCTGCAGAGAGTATATACTTCTTATCACTACTTATTTTTACTAGACCTTTTCATTTTTATCCTATGTGGGGATTGTCTGAGAGCTCCACTCAGGTACTGGACATTGCTTCAAGCTGTCATTTGACTCTCACAGCAGCCCTGAGAGGTCACTATCATGATTCCCATTTTGCAGATGGAGAAGCCAAGTTTCAGTTGATTTAAATCATTAGCAAATCGCTGTTAGGATTCAAACCTGGATCTGTGCAACCTGAATCTAAGCTTTTTCTACAATGTCGTATACTGCTCTGCTGAGATTTTTGGGCCCATATTGGGTAGCAATAGGCAACTATGAGTCTCTTGGGGATTGAACTCTCTTGGGAGCTGAGTGCTGAGACCTCAGTCTTTGGTGTACATCAGAATTACCTAGTCCCTGTCCCAAATCCACTGAATCAGAGTTGGCAGCGCTGGGGATCTAGTGAATGTAAAGTAGTATCTCACTGTGATTTTAATTTGCCTTTCTCTATTGACTAATGTTGTTAAGTATTCTGTAATTACCCTACTGGTCATTTGTATTTGTTTTACAGTCTGTTCAAACCTTTTGGCTCCTTCTTAATTGTATTGTTTGCCTTCTTATTGATATATTAGACTTCTTTATATATTGTGGTTACAATTTCTTTATAGCTTTATGTACTGCAAATATGTTATCAGTCTATGGCTTATTTTTCATTACTCCTTCCTTCCTTCTTTCCTTCCCTCTCCCTCCCTCCCCTT
Source organism: Carlito syrichta (assembly GCF_000164805.1). NCBI lineage: Eukaryota > Metazoa > Chordata > Mammalia > Primates > Tarsiidae > Carlito > Carlito syrichta. The sequence continues at coordinate 266,396 of NW_007249169.1, forward strand.
TCCTTCCTTCTTTCCTTCCTTCCTTCCTTCCTTCCTTCCTCTCTTTCTTTCTTTTGACAAGGTCTCATCCTGTTGCCCAGTCTGAAGTACAGTGGCATGATCATAGCTCATTGCAGCCTCAACTTCCAGGGCTCAACCCTCTTGCTTCAGCCTCCTAGTAGCTGGAACTATAGGTGTATGCCACCATGCCCACCTAATTTTAACTTTTTCCTGTAGCTACAGGGTCTTGCTGTGTCACTCAGGCTGGTCTCGAACTCTTTCCTCAAGTGATCCTCTCACCTTAGGCTCCGAAAGTATTGGGATTGCAGGCGTGAGCCACCACATTCAGCCTCTTTTCATTTTTTGTTGGTCTTTGAAGAACAAAAGACTTAAATTTTGATTATATGCAAATGAGCATTTTTTTCATGGTTGATGTCTTTTGTGTTTTGTGTCGTTGCCTATCCAAAAGTACCTCTTCTGTTATGAATGTGCACTTTTAACACTTCCAAAGTCATCCTACAGTGTGTTGAAGCTGGAGAAGTCCAGACATGACTGGTATCATAAGCTTGAGGTCAGATCTGAGTTAAGCTTCCAGGTTTACTACTTACCAAGAAAATCTCTTTGTCCCCCAAGCCTCAGTTTCCCTATCTGCAAAATGGAGTAAAAATAGGACCATTTCCAAAATTTGTTAGAAGTCAAAGAGAGAAAAGCTGAGACCGAAGTTAGAGCAAAATGCCAAACACGGAAATGTTTTATAAAAACTATTTGGTTTTTATGCTGGTTTGCTTCAAGGAGCAGGGTGGAACAGAAAGAAATAACATGGCTTGTTGTTTATTTTCAGTACATCCAGGCCTTTTACAACGAATCATGGGAAAGAAGGCATGGACATCCAATAGACCTGGATACTCTGACTCTGCTCTGGTCTGTGACTGTGTCCATATTTGCCATCGGGGGACTTGTGGGGACGATGATGGTGAAGATGATGGGAAAGTTTCTGGGAAGGTTAGTAGTGGGCCATCTCAATCTGGGGTCCCCTCCGTAAAGATATATCTGCAGCATAGTCAGGATCTCAGCAGGCAACAGAATTCCACTTGGATGGTTTGACTGGAGAGATTCTAATGCCCAGTAAAGCAAGGGGAGGAAATAGAGGACCAGAACCCTGGGAGAACTGAAGCCATGGACAACTGGCTGATGAGCAGGAGCTGAAGTGTGGAGGGCCTGGGCTGTCAGAACCACAGCACACAGATGAGGGAGGAGTGGGGAAAATATTCTGGCCCTTTTCTCCTCTCACCCTCCAAAATGCTGCGTGGTGCGTCCATTGGTCAAACCCATGGGACAGCCAGAAAGTCAGGAAACCTTGTTGTTGCCATTCAGGGTCCAGCTCCAGGGCACATAGCAGAGCAAGGAGGGAAGGAGAATGGATCTGGGCTTCAGAGCAAATGGAGAACACTCAGTGCAGTGCCTTAGAGGTTGTTCCACATATAGATCTGCTTTTGTAAGAAAATCAGCTTCTAGGCTGGGTGCAGTGGCTCATGCCTATAATCCCAGCACTTTGGGAGGCCGAGGTGGGAGGACTGCTTGAGCCTAAGAGTTCAAGAGTAGCCAGGACAGCATAGAGAGACCTCATTTCTATAAAAAGTTCAAAAAATTAGCCAGGTGTGATGGCACGTGCCTGTAGTCCCAGTTACTCAGGAGGCTGAGATGAGAGAATTGCAGTGAGCTGTGATCATACTATTGCACTCCAACCTAGACGACAGAATGAGACCCCTGACTCAAAAAAAAGGAAAGAAAATCAGCCGCTTAGACTGTCTTTCAATATATGGCTAACCTGATTATTTAGTTAACGCCTCTAACTATTGATAGACATTTAGGCTATTTCAAATATTGTACCTTTCAAATAAAGCTGTAGCGAGAATCAAAAATTCCATATAGAAATGTATTTCTCACTTGGGCTCTCTCCAATCAGCTTCACTTGAGCCTCATTCCTCACTTATGTTGGACACGAAGACTTCTTTCAGAGCAGATTGAGTTATGCGTAATTTCCCTTAACAATGTTTTCTCTGCATCCCTCCTCATAACAATAGCTTCCTGGGAGCTGGTGTAGCATATGTGGAAAAAGTAGAGTCTCTGAGGCATTTGTGTCAGAACTTGACTCATACGTCTCCCACTTACTAGCTGTGTGGCCTTGACTAAGTCATTTGATTTATTTGAATCTCAGTTTCCTCATCTGTAAAATGGGAGTGATAGTCACAGCCTTTAAAGAATTTTATAAGAGTAAGACAGAATGAATGACGGAGGATTGGCTGTCAGTAGTAGCTCAATAATTAGAAGCTGTTGTTATTTACCACATTATTTACCATCGTCCGCCTCATCACCTTGACATTCCCCCATGGTAGGTGTTCCACACATCTCCATACTACATTGGCCTGAATTGGAGGAGACATTCATCAGACTCCAGAAAAATCTCCTTAGACCCTGAGGCTACAGAAACACCTAAGAAGGATCCCACTCACTCCTTTACAACCCAACAAGAAGAACATTACAGTTGAGGATGCTTCAGAGCAGGCTTTCCAACGGTTGGGACATGAAGCCATCTCTAAAACATTCACATGGTGCTCCTAAAGATCCATGGTATCCCAGTGAGATTCGGGAGGCACTGACACTTTCCTTGTCCCCAAGGCCTCTTTAAGAGCAGCAATTAATGGGAACTCAGTACAGGAAAGTGCAACTACGACATGATGTAGTGGAAGATGCCATTTTTTGAGGCCCTCTGATGTTACAGGCACTCACACACTCTCTTGTTTAATTTGGTCTCTCTGTGGGGTCTACAGGTGGGAAATGAGAGGTTGGAAAGGTTAGGGCATCTGTACAAACTGAGCTAGCTCACGCAGTGTCTGAGCTCAGGCTGCAACCAGTGCATGACAACCTTAACACTGTAATCTTTTCACTATGCCAAACAAGTCTTAATTAGGATCCTGCTGGCAATGTACTGTAAACTCCACAACTGTTGACAACTTACCCGACTGGCACCCAGATTTGCACTGCTGGCCTGGGTCTCTGAGGCATGGTCACTAGGTTTGCGGCCCAAGCCCGAGGTCACTAGGTCTCTGGCCCAGACCCTGTCCACGGTCTTCTTGCCTGTCCCAGTTATATGAGTTCACCCCCTCCCCCTGGCTCTGTGGCCTGTGACATCCACTTGCCTTATACCTGGCCATGGCACGTATACCCCAAAGTTGCTCTTTAAGGAGGTTTTGAGCACAAGCAAATGAAATAGCGCAAGGAGGCCGGGCTCGGTGGCTCAGCTTGTAATCCCAGCACTTTGGGAGGTTGAGATGAGTGGATTGCCTGAGCCTGCGGGTTCGAGACCCGCCCGGGCCACTTGGCGAGACCTCATCTCCACAATAAATCAAAAATTAGCCGGGCACATTAGCGCGTGCCTGTAGTTCCGGCTACTTGGAAGGCTGAGGCGGAAGGATCGCCGGAGCCTAGCAGGTCGAGACTGCGGTGGCCGGGAGTGGCCACTGCACTCCAGTCTGGGCGACAGAGTCAGACTCCAACTAAAAAAAAAAAAAAAAAAAAGAGAGAAGACATAGCGCAAGGAGCACCGGAACCAAAGCCGGAATGCTGTGGCTTAAAAGTCCCAACTTCCCACATGACATGGGACTTTGCCACCTCATCTGTCAGCCGGCATTTTTCTCACATGTTAAATGAGGTCAATGAAAGTAGCTTTACTTCCCTCATCAGCACGCCAGCAAAAAACCAAAAAAAAAAGGAAAGAGGAAGGAAAAATGTCTTTGAAAACATCTTCAATCTGTAAGTGATGGAGGAGTCATCACATTCCCCCGGCGGGCTGGAGAAGTGTGGCTGCAGAGAGAGAGAAAGAGAGAGATCAGATCAAAGGGTGTTGGTTGTTATGCCCCAAGCAGCTGCCAATGTCTCTTTTCGACATTATAAAAGTTGAATTGGGCTGAAGTTTCAGCTTGAATAGTAACTGTTCGGAAGAAAAAGAGCAAAACTTCAAAAAGAAAGCTACCATTGACTCACCTCTTGCTAGATACCAGTGCTTGACATACGATGTATCATTTACTTCTTAAAACTCTGTTTGTTTTATTGTCCCTGCCCTACAAATGAAGAGTCCAAGACCTGTGAGATCAAGCAACTTTCTCAAGGTTACAAAGAATGAGGTCGAACTGAAACTCAAACCTGTGTCTGTTTGACCACAGGCTGACCTGCTTCCTATTTCCTGATACTATTTGAAACTCCTTGATGCATTGTTATCCTCTCCTGTGGGGATTGTCAGGGAGGATGGGAAGCTGGGCTCACTGCGAGAGGCTGAGGAAGCCACAGTGGCAGTCTCGGTGGTCCAGCAGAAGGTGCTCAAAAGTGTGGCTGGGAGACAAGTTCAGGTGGAAGTGGAGTCCTCAGAGTTCAGGGGGATCCGGCCACTGGCAGGTCCAGCGGCGGGGGTGCTCCTAGCTAGGATGTATTGAACTAAAATGTGATTTGGGAGAGAAATGAGGACAGGGAAGTACGAGAGACCAGGAATAGTCTCTGGAGAGAAGATACACAGCATCACCTGGGCCTTAGAAATACAGGTTCTTTGCCTCTGGGTGTCTCTGGCTGGGAGAATTCTGGGCCATGAATAATTCTGGTTCAATTTCAGGTGCCAATTTGGTATCATCCATCCTCTGTTTGCATGACCATAGTTACAGAACCCTCCCTCCCTCATGAGATGGGTCAGTGAAAAGTTTGATGCCCACATGCTGGCTATAGGCCCAGCTTCAAGTCTGGGCTCTGATAATTATAGTTCATGGGGCTGTATATGAGTTATTTAGACACTCGGGGTTCATTAATCCACAATGACATAAAGAAAAAGTAATGGCCATATCAGAGGGTTGTTGTGAAGATTAAATAAGATGGTGCTCAGCAAGTGTTTATCTCAACAACTGGCACAGAATGGGAGCCCAACTTCTGTCCACTAGTGTCATCATCACCAACGTCATCATCGCCATCATCATCAGCACCTTCTGAGATGGGTCATTCCGCCACTCAACAGAGTTGACTGTGAATCTGTTTTTAAAATTGCACTGAAACGGTCCTACTTGCACCTACTTGCACATATCGTTGGATTTAGCTCCTCCTTCTAGAGCAAAGTAGAGAAATCTGCAAGATAGGGAAACTGACACAGACTTTGAAATCAAATCCCAGGTCAGATTCTCAGACAAGCCACGCAACCACATTCACCGATGCAACAAAAATTTTTGAGTGTTTGCCAGGAGTGAGGCACTGTGTCTGGCACAGGGACTTTGGTGAACAAGAGAGACACAATACCTGCTGGCTAGAGTGATGCTCGGGCAAGGGAGGCAACCCCTGAGCAGTTCATTGTGCAAGTCATTGTAACTCTGGGAAGTGCTATAAATGGATATTAGAGATACAAGAAGAGGCAGCTGTCATGTTCTTTAATTTTTAAATCTGTAAAGCACAAATAGGGAGCAGCTATGAGTATTGAATGAGACTAAATTTACAGAATGTCTCATGCCACTCAGGAGGCTTTTTGAATGCCTGTGACAGGAACCCAAATCAAACTGGCTTAAGCCCAAAAGGGGAATTAATTGGCTCACACAACTAAAATATAATTTGGTTAAATCCAGTTGCTCAAGTGATATCACACACACAAAATCCAGATCTGTTTCTTCCCTCTCTCTGCTCTGCCTTCTGCTACGTGGCTTCATTCTCATGCAGTCTTTCCCATAGAGAGGCAAACTGGCTCCAGCTGGGTGAGAAATCTCCTTCCAATAGTTGTAATGAAAGTCTCCAGCTTGAGCTCCTTGATCTGAATGTGGTTGCGTGCCTTCAGAGGTGCTCAACTGGCAGGCAATGTTGCCCCATTGACAAATGGGACATTTGTCAATGTTAGGAGACATTTCTGGTGGTCACAACAGGGCGGGGATGCTGTTAGCATCTGGGAGAAGCCAAAGATACTGCTAAACATCCTACAATGCACAGGGCAGCCCCCAACAAAGAGTTTTCCAGCACCAAATGCTAATAGTTCCAAGGTGGAGAAATTCTGACAAATAACGTTCTAATGCATTGGATTAAGCACTTTTTTTTTGAATTGGAGTCTCACTCTGTCGCCCAGACTGGAGTGGAGTGGCCACTCCGGGCCACCACAGCCTTGACCTGCTGGACTCTGACAATCCTTCCGCCTCAGCCTTCCAAGTAGCTGGAACTACAGGCGCACGCTACCACAGCCCGGCTAATTTTTTATTTATTGTAGAGATGAGGTCTTGTCAAGTTGCCCAGGCGGGTCTCAAATCCGCAGGCTCAGGCAATCCACTCACCTCAGCCTCCCAAAAGCACGGGATTACAGGCTGAGCCACCGAGCCCGGCTGGATTAAGCACTTTAAAAGACTTCCCTAAGTGCTTTGAGAATGATCAGTAATTGTGACGTTGACTGACCAGGCCTGTATTCTGCACCATTCCCAAAGCCCTAATGTGATGGAGACATGAGCACCCCCAGCCCCATGCTGAGAGTGTGAGCAAGAAATTCAAGAAACTCCTTTCAGGAGAAGGATGAATTTTGAGCAGATGCCAACAACAGGCATCCTATACCACACTCCAGGCAAATAGTAGATTCTCAAAGGGCTATTTTTCTCTTCATCTTTTCTACTACTTCATTCTTTTGAAATGCAGCTTTATTTTATAATAGTAGAAAATGGCTTTAGCTCTCTAGAAGCCTTCTGGAGGAGTCTGTAATGCATGTGGCAAGCATGCATTAATTTCCTCAGACTATCATATCAGAATACCATAGACCAGGTAGCTTAAGCAACAGACATTTATTTGCTTACAGTCTTAGAAATTGGAAGTCCAAGATCAAGGTGTCGGCAGGTTTGGTTTCTCTTGAGATCTTCCTACTTGCTTGTAGATGGCCGTCTTCTTGCCCTAGGTTCACATGGTCTTTCCTCAGTGTGTGTACATCCCCAGTATCTCTTCTTCTTATAAGGACACCAGACCTATGGGATTAGGACCGCTTCCTTATGACCTCAGTTGACCTTAATTACCTCCTTAGAGGCTCTATCTCCAAATGCAATCACATTGGGGGTTAGGGTTTTAACATGTGAGATTTGGGGGGGACACAATTCAGTCCATAATAGAGCACACACACCATGCCACCGATGCCCTTTTCTTTCAGGCTAGAGTTGTCTCAGGAAGTCAGTTGTCAGAAGCAGAGCCTAAGACAGGGCTCAGGATGTACTTTTTGAGGGAGGGCTCTTCAGGAGTCATCTCTAAGGTGGAGAAGGCAAATGCAGGCAGGGGAAGGAGCCAAGCAGGGTATGCTCTCAGGTCAGATTTAGCCTCATCTGATCTTTGGGGGACACTGGAACCTAATCACACCCACCTGCACCCACCTCTACCACTAGTCTATCATTAACTGCAGGTTACCCTGAGAGATGAAGATCCATCTTTTGGGCCGATGTCAATCTCCTGAAGAAGGGCCAACCCTTGAGCCTTGAATAGGCAACACTCACAGAACTGGAGGAGGAGATCTGAGCGGAGGCAGAGATACCGGCGAGGAAACCTGATTCTTACCCTGGTTCTGCCGACCTTACAAGACTTGTTTAACATCTTAAGAATGGCAAGACTCTGGAAGAAGGAAACCATCTTGGATTCATGACAGGCCATAAGGAGAAAGCTTGGACATGATAGATGAGACCAGAGGACATCGGAAAGGCAGGATTCCAATTTTAAAAACAAAGGGAGTCAGCACATCCAAAGCATGAAGCTTCTTTGGTACAAGTTGACTCTGCATCATCGATTTATTTTATTATGGACACACCCCATTTGCTATGACGGATGCATAAACTGGGAAAGCAGGGATAGAAATCCTAAGAAATCTCTACCCCTGCCCTACTGCCTACCACACTTGTATCAGAACCAAGCACTGGTCTTCTCTGAGCTCACATTGGACTTTCTCTTTCCCTCTGCTACATCAGTCAGCAGTTTGGGTTGTAATCATTTCATGACATTTCTGTCTCTTCTCTGAAAAGAGAGCTCCTCCATGATAGCGTTATGTGTAGATATGACCCCAGCAACTAGCTTAAAAGCTTGTAAACAGCAGGCAAGCAATACATGCTAGTGTATAAAGGACGGATGGATGGAGGATGCTTGGTGCTTGAATTTTCTCTATCATAACTGTTCAAGTGACCATCTTTGCATGCTTGCATAGTTTTTGTTCCCCCATACATTTATATACTCAAAAACGATTTATTGAGAAGTTTCTATGTGACAAGCAAACACTCAAGGGTGAGAAAACTGACAAAGTCCCCGTCCTCCTGGAGCGTGTGACTAAGTGAGGGTTCACAGACAAATAACAAGTATGTGTAGCATGTCGGGTGGCCTCTGACAAGTACTACTGAGAAAAACAAGAAGCAGATCAGAGCACCAGGGGAGGGAGAAGAGTTTACCACTTGGTGGCGGTTCAGAGGATTCTCTAAGATAGTGACCCATGAGAAAGCACTGAAGGAAGCAAGGGGACAAGTCATGCTCAGCCTGAGGAGATGCACATCAGGCAGAGGAAACAGCAGGAGCAAGGGCAGGAACAGGCTGTCTTCTTAGAAAATGAGACATGAATTCAGTGTGGAGGTAATCATAAAAATGGGACAGAGAGGTTTCTAGGGTCAGATTCTAAGGACTTCGTGGTCAGGGTTGGGGCTTTTCTTCTAAGATGGAAAGTTACTGGAATGTTTTAAGAACTGACTTGACTAGCATTTTAAAAGCTATGCTGTTATCAGTGGATCTGAGAGACTGGTTAGGAACATCTTGCAGTAGCCCAGGTGAGACAGGACATGATTTGCACCAGGGTCATAATGAGACATAGTAAGAGGTTATGAAAAGTGTTTGCATTCTAGACATAGTTTGGAGGTAGAGACATCAGCCCTTCCTGATGGATCTTAAATGTGCTGTGTAAGAGAGACAGCAAGAATAATGACAATATTTTTAGCCTGAGAAACTACAAGAATTGTGCTGTTTTTTTGAGATAGAGAAGGAAGCCCATGAGGGAAGTCATGTTTTTTGAAGAAAGCCTTCAAAAACCAGGGTTTTTTTTTTAAGAGAAGAAGAGCTCAGTTGTAGATACCTTAAGTTTGAATTGTCTGTTAGAATTATTAGTGGGTATGTCAAACAGGAAGTTAGATATACAAGACTGAGGCCCAGAGGAGAGCTCAGAGTGGGATATAAATCTGGATGTTTTCAATATATGGGTGGCATTTAAAGCCAGGAGACAAGACAAGCTCACCTAGGTATGGAGACAAAAATAATAGGCCCAAGTTCTGAGCCCTGGAGTCTCTCAATGCTCGGAAGTTCAGAAACAGAACCATGACTGAGCAAGATCTCTCTGGAAAATGAACAAAAGAAGGAGGTTGTGATCGACTTTTCCCAGTGCCACTATGAAACTACAACAAGGATTGAGCTTTGGTAGACAGATTTAGCAGTATGGCAGTGACTAGTTACCTTGACAGGAGCTGTTTCAAGGGTACAGTGGCAGAAATACCATCGGGGTGGATTTGAGGGAGGAGAGAAGAACTGGAGACAATGAGTGCAGACATCTCTTTTTGAGAAATTTTGCTCTAAAAGTGAGCAGAGACAATGGCATGGTAGGTGAAAGAACATGCAGAATCAAGAAGATTTTTTGTGTTTTCTTTTAAGATGGAAGTCATGAAAGCATATTAATGAGATGCTCCAGCAGAGAGGGACAGTCCAATTGATAATCAGGATCATGAGGTGACATTTGCTGAAGAATGTCCTTGAGTAGATGAGAGGGGTGGAGAACTAGCTGGTAACTGGATAGATGGGACTCAGGAGTAAGGACAGTCATCCAGGCTGGGCTTGGTGGCTTAGCCTGTAATCCCAGCATTTTGGGAGGCCAAGGCAATGGGATTGCCTGAGCCCGCAGGTTCGAGACCTGCCCAGGCAACTTGGTGAGACCTCGTCTCTACAATAAATAAAAAAAATTAGCTGGGTGTGGCAGCGCGCGCCTGTACTTCCGGCTACTGGGAAGGCCGAGGCAGAAAGATCGCTGGAGCCCAGCAGGTCGAGGCTGCGATGGCCGGGAGCGTGCCACTGCATGCCAGTCTGGGCGATGGAGTGAGACTCCAACAACAACAACAACAACAAAGACAGTCATCCACAGGAACACAAAGGAAGGCAGGTGTCTGGGTCCAGGTACAAGTGTGGGCACAGGTGCAAGTACAGGCATGGGGTCAGGTGCAGAAACAGGTGGAATGCAGCAGTACATATTGCAGGACTGTGAAAAGGGTCTCTTGGGATTATTTCTGTGTTCTCAGAGGAATAGAAAGCAAGGCCAACAGCTAAGAATGAGGAAAGGGGGATTTCAAGATAGAGAGAAGACATGAAATAGCTCCCTGGGAGAGAAGGGCACAGAATGAACAGGAAAATATGGAATAGTTGTAGGGGAGCCCTAAAGCCACTCGAGGCTGTGGTTATGAATTTTGTGAGACCAGTCGACATGGTTATATGTTTTTTTCTCCAACTGTGCTGAACTTTGCAGGTGCACGTGCCCAACAAACAGAGATTTCGCCAGCTGGGGTTTATCAGTCATCAGTAATGCAAAGGGGTGACATCCCCACTAATGTTTAAATGTTTAAAATGATGGACCATGAAACTCAAACTGGGTAATCAGAAATGGATGCACATGAGGAGGGTGACAGATGTGGAAACAAGGTGAGATCTTGGCTTTCAGGCCTAGTCAGACTGAAGAATTATTAGAAGGGGCTATGAAGAGAGCCAGTACCTCCAGAGGGTCCCCATTCCCCTAGCACTTCATGAAAAGTATTTTCCAAATTCAAACTGAAATAGTATTCCCTGTGTCTTCCACCGATGGATCCTGGCCCCGTGCATCAAGTTCAAGTATGACACAGAGAAGGCAGTTCCCTTGCCCTCTCTGACCTTCTCTGGTCCAGGCTAAATATCCCCAGCCTCTTTGAGCATTTCTCAAGGGACATAATCTCCAATCTCCTCATCATGGGGGAAGATTCTACACTATCAGAGAAGCTCCAAACAATGAATCAGGCATCCCCAGTGGAGTCCCGGGGGCGGGAATTGATCTCCCTTGTTTCTGCTGCTGTTCATCGTCAGGACACAATGGGAACAATGATTGAAGTCCCGCTCTGAGCGCCTGTGAGTCAGCTTTGCAGAAAGGTTGCAAATAAGGTTTTCTTCCTCACTGGGATGCTGTCAGGTTGAGGGTTATTTCAGGACAGATTATTTTAATGTGATGAACTTGCTTAGAGGATGTGCAGTCCTAATTGCAAATGTTTCAAGTCAGACTTTTATGTTATGTTAACGTTTCCTGTTTACCACAAAATACACCATTGTGAATGATGGAAATGTTCAGACTATAAAGCCTTTGGAGGCACCGATGGCTCCTCTTTCTCTCTCCACCTCTGTCCAGTCCATCAGCATATCTCAAGCAGGAACTATGTTGTGTGCATTGCTATATACCAGGATCTGACCTGATGTTCCATATCTAGTTCACACTCAAGTATGCATTGAATGAATGCATGTTAGTTGAAAGAATGAATGGCTATGAGTAAATATGGCAGCCACGATTGCAGGTAGCTTAGTATCATGGTGACTGGAATGCTGAATCTTCCATTTAATAGCAGGTGACCCTGACCAAGGCACTTGGCTTCCAGATCCCTCCAACTCTGCCTTCAAAAATATGCCAGGATCTACTACCTCCCACTACTCTCTCTGCTTCCCATTGTGGCCCACATCATTGCCAGCACCTGCCCAAGCTATTGCAATAGCTCTCCAGTGGGTCTCCCTGCTTCCACACTTGCCCCCTGAAGTTTAGGAGCAACACAGAAGGCTGAGTGGTTTTGTTCACATATAAATAGCCTATGGCAATCCTCTCCTTGGAATCCCTCAGTGGCTGTTATCTAACCCAGGGTGGAAACACAAGTTCCCATGGGGGCACAGAAGACCCTCCATGAGTTTCTCTGCCATTCCCCCCACCTTCAGCTTCTACCACCAACTCTGTAGCCCTCCAATGCCCCAGTCAGGCTGACCTAACTAATGGTTCTGAAAGAGACCAAGCCCGGCTCCTTGTAGGCCTCTGCTATAGTGCTGCCCCCAGATATTCATGTGGCTCATTTACTCTTCTCTACAGAATCTATCACCATCTGATATCCTTCATTTTTTTTTTACTTGTCCTACTGGGAAGAGAATAAGAGCAAGGATTGTGTCGTGTTAATTGCTATGTGCGAGGACCTAGAATAGTGTTTAGCACCTAGTGCCCATGTGTGCTATATAAAAGGATACTGGTTGAATGAATGAATGATTGTTGAAAGAATAAATGACTGTCAGTAAATATGGCAGTAACCATTGCAGGTAGCTTAGTTCATGGTTATTGGAATGCTGGATCTTCCATTTAATAGCAGGTGACTTTGACCAAGGTACTTACCTTCCAGATCTGTTTCCTCATGTGTGAAATGGGATAGCAAAAATCACCTAACTCATAGGATAACTTTATGTTCAAGTATAAGGTACTAAAAACAGTGTCTGGCCAAGAGTAAGCACTCAGTGAATGTTAGGTATCACCATTTTCTTTCTTGTTTAATGTATTAAGGCTCCAAGTACATTCCAGGTGCCATCCTATGCACTTTATATAGATTATCTGATTATGATTCTTATGGGAGTCTGATGAGGTAGACATTATCATATACATTTCAATGGTTAGGAAACCAAGGCCCAAAGAGAGTAAGAAACCTGCCCAAAGTCACTCAATTGCTATGTGGCTGACACATCCAAGCAGTGATATTATTAGAGGTGAATTCAGGAGAAACTTTGTCTTGCCTACAGGACAAAGTTGACTTGAGATACAGGGCAAACCAGAGTGGGGCCTCATGGAGGATACCCAGGTCAACTTGGCTTGCTTTCTACAATGTATTCCTTCATTTATGCACCAAATATGTATAAGACACCTGCATATTCCAGAAACTGATTTAGTAGGGGCTGCATGAAAAGACAAAATCTCTGTAGCCACGGAGCTTTTATTCTAGTGGGGAAAGATGGACAACAAAAATGAAGAAACAAATATATAGATCACTTCATGTGGGGATGAGAAAAAGGTAGAATCGGTGATAGGATTGAGGGGGATGGGCTCTGCATTTGGGAGTGGCCATTTCAGACAGAGTATCAGAAGGTGACATGCAAGCTGAGACCCTAGTGAGATAAGAAGGTCATGCCACAAGCAGAGGGGGCAAAGGCCATGAGCTGGGAACAAGCCAGGCATGTCCAAGGGACCACAGAAAGGCTCATGAATTTGGAGTAAGCGAGAGCGGTGTGAGTGGGTATGAGCTGACAGTGGCCTGAACTCTGGGTATGCTGGGGGCTGAAAATGGGAGAAGTGGTTTGATTTTGTTGCCAAATATCAGGGGTACAGCCTAGGCCTGTTTGCTCACCACAGAGAAAGCCAATCATGGAGACAATGAGTATTGCCTGGGAAGAAAGGTTTTGTTGTGGGTAGCATCAGCTGGAAAGTTGGGAGACAAGCTTAAAATCCATCTGTCTCCCCTGACTACAGCTAGGGATTTGTATAGCAGGAAAGGAAAACAGAAGGGGCAAGGAAGGGGATTTAACAGGCAGCAGGTGGTCAAATGAGCAAATGAGGGGTCTAGCATCTCACTGTGACCATGTACAGCAAAACAGGAGTTAAGAAGAGATAAGGAAGAAGCGGTGGTCAGCAGGAAGCAGGTACATCTCATTAACCAGGTACAGCGATCTGGAAAACCTCAGTTCCCCAAACCATCCAGGAGGGCCTTCAGTCAGTTTCCCCAGAAAATAAGTTTCTCAAGCTTCAGCTCTATGAGAAAGTTGGGCCGGTTTCAATTTGGGATATATTTTTAGAAGTAGTGTAGCTAGGACTCAGTAATAGATCGGATATTGGTCATGAAGAAAACACAAGACTTAAATGTTATTCCCAGATTTTTGGCCTCAACTACTCAAGAAGCTAAGGCCTCATTTGTTCAGGTAGGGAGGACAGTTGAAAGAGGGATTTGGAATGCACGTGGCAGAGGATGGTGAGGTGCGAGGATTTAAGACTTCTATTTGGAACATGCCTTATTTAAGATGCCTCCCAAGTGGAAATGTCTAGGAGGCGATTAAATACGCAAGTCTGGAGCTGAGAGGAGAGTCTGGGCCAGAGATACTGTTAGAAATTGTCTTCTCTTAAGACAACAGGATTGGCTGAAACCACCCAGGGAGAGAGAGTAGAGAGACAAGACGAGGAGAGAGACGGACTGTAGCTCTTGGACAGCCCAAAGTTGAGAGGCTGGGAGAGGGTGAAGACAAACCAGCCTAGACCCTGAGATGAAGAGGCTGGGAGGAAACAAACAGAGAAGGATAGGGAGCCTGATGAACAGAGAAGACAAAAAGGGAGCTGTCTACTGTTTCACCTGGTGCTGAGAGACTGTAGAAGGGGAAGACAGAATCGGCAACTGGACTTGTCAAGGTGGACGTTGCTGACCTTCTTAAGGGCAGACTCCATTGAGTGGTAGGAATGACCTCATCTGAGTGGGGGTCAAGGGAAGAATGAAGGTGGGCAGACCATATTTATCTAGGAACCTCACCCTAAGGGGCGCAGATGCAAGGAGAAGCAGCTGTGAGGGATGAGGGCTAAGAGGGACAATATTGAGATGTGTTTGTGCGGGAATGACTGAGTTGAGAAGGAAGGAATTCTTTACTGTAGTGGGAGCTCCACAGGAAATAGGGGGTGGGGTCCAGCCCAGGAGGAGACTGATCTGGCTTAGATCAGAGCAAGGAGGTCTCATCCGGACACAGGTGGGTGGGAGAGCTTGGGGTGGCAGGAGGTGGTAGTCTCATCTGATAACAGCCTTTGCCGCCTGTGAAGAGATCATTAGCACTGACAGCTTTAGGCATCGAAGAGTAAGTGAGATAATTTGTGTAACAGCTATGTGCTTTCTGGCGCTACCCTAGAGGCCTCATATCCAGTCTGTAGTTCTCTAGCAGTGGCCTGAGAATCTCCATATTTATAAGTGCTCTTGGTGAATCTGATAAGCAACCAGGCTTGTGAGCACTACAGGGGGGCTAACATTATTCTTATGGTTATCATTGTCATCCAAGACACCACCAAGGTGGAACTAGTAGCTTTATTGGTGACATCAGTTTGCAAGCCAGAAAGAGACAGTCTCCAGCGTGTACTGGAACTGGAGGTGCTCTCTCTTTGAAGAGGGTAAGGGCAGGTTGGGTTTTATCCTCATGTGACTTGTGTCACACAAGAGAGTCCCACACATTCAGCAAGTGTGGGGAACAGCTATACATCTTCATGAGAGTGGGGCCAAGTGCATACACAATGGATAAACATATCTGTAACATACCTCCCACGCCACTTTGGGGCATTAGAATGAGGTGGGAATTAACTCTTTACATCAAAAGGTGAACCATAGGACACAAAGTTTGTGCACAGCCTCTATGGGCTGCTGAAATGGGCTTCAGGTGGGCAGTAGCTTACCAGGAAAGCATGATTGTAAGGCCAGTCATCTGTTCAGTCAAAACTGTAGTGGTCTGGATTGTAAATCGGAGTTAGGAAGGGGCTGATCATTTGCCTGACAGCTCCATTTGTTAGGGAGTCCAGCAAGGGTATGGTTTTTCTTGTTGCTGTAGGAATTTAGGGAGTTGCCATGCTAGCTAATCTCTGAATCCTTGGCACACGGGTAACTTTTGTTTCCTTAACTTTAGGGTCCATCTTTGTTGATAAAAAGGCATCTATTTTGGTCTCTCAGATCACAGCATTAATCTTCCCTGAGCATCCAATGTCCCGTTTACTTGTCGCAGGGCAGTGGAGAGGGCGAACCAGAGTAGGAGTCAAGTTCTGTTTCCCATCAGCCCTTTATTCTCTCTGTCTGTAGAGTAAAGAACTTTGCCCAACCTCCAAGAAACCTCCGAATCTGGCACAGCATTCCTCTCCTTCCTGGCCTCTTGACAGTCTCTCCACTGACTTTTCTTGCCCCAGACTAAACAACAGGGACTTGCCCAGTGAGACCCCAACAGGTGGAACAGGGACCCATAGATGGGAGCTGCAGGGAGAATGTTTTGGCCTGTTGTGAGAAATAATTCTTTATATAATCAATCTGCTTGCACTTTTGGAAGGTCAGCAGGGACAGGGAGCATTGGTGAGGTCTAAAGCCAGGCCCACATAAAGAAGGGGCCAAGGTACCGGGACCTCAGAGGGGAGGCTGGAACCACAGAGGAGACACACCTGCTGCGATGGGGGCAGAGGGAGGGAGAGGATGCCTTGCTTCTATCTGTCCCTACCCTTCAGACAGGGCTCTCATTGGCCAATCCTACCAAGAAGCCAGAACCCCACCAAGAATGACCTGTCCTACCAGGATTTGCTCCTAGGAAGCCAGGAGGAAGGCAAGGGAGCCTGAGGACGCAGTTCCCTTGGCAACAGGGCAGGGCAGAGAAAGGCACATGCAGGACAAGCAGGCAAATGACCACACAGTCCCCAGGTGTGTAGACTCATAGCCTTGATATGGTTGCTTCTAGAAGTCAGAATTGCTTGCTAATTGGCTTTTGTGTGGCAATTTATTTGATGCCTGTGTCCCTACTAGATGGTCAAGTCTGAAGTGAGGACAGGAACAGCTGCCTTATTCCCTGTGGGACACCCAGTGTCTAGCCCTGGCTGAGCGTTTGCTGGCTGGATGTGCGAGGGAGGGGCTGCGAGGAACGTACTTTCAGCCCAGGTCCACGGGCCCCCAAGCCACCTCTCCCACCTCTCCTTCCAGCCACTGCTGCTTTCCCCATAAGGAACATGGACTTTCTTAGAGGCTGGCAGGGAGGGCTGTGAATGCTAGGTGCTATGAACTGAGGTTTCACCCACAGTAGGAAATAATACTTTCAGGCTTGTCTTTATTGAATCCAGAGTGATGACCTTCCTCATCACAACCAGGGAGGTTAGTCTTGAATAGAGTTTTTGTTTTAAGTGTCTGATCAGTCACATATTTTTTTTTCCATCATGAAGTTTATTAAAATTAACTTTTAAAAAGTAAAATTGCATATTTTTTTTGAGTAGCAAATACAGTCACATGGCTCAACTTCCAAAAGGAACAAATGAATATAAAGTTAAGAGTTTCCCTTCCATTCTGTCCTCCAGCCACTCAGCTCCCTTCACTGGAGGCAAATGATGATACCTGGTTTTTGAGTGTCTTTTGTGCCTAATCTATACACACACACACAAACACACACACACACACACACATACACCTTTTCCGTACAAGCTGTTGCATATTTTACACAAGGTTCTGTACCTTCCTATTTTTTTTCTATTAATTATTTTTTTTTATTTTAAAGACATGAGGTACAATTCAGGGTTAGGTATACAAATGTTCATTATGCAGGTACCCTTGTTGATGATGTACCTTACTCTTTGCACCTAGTATATCTTATCTTGGTGGTCTTTCCATATCAGATTATAGAAAGCTACCTCTGTTCTAATGTCTGCATAATATCCCACCCTATGGATGTATCATAATTATTTAAATAGTCCCTTAATAATGGACACTTTGGGTGTTTCAACTACTGGCTACTTACTATAGTGAACAATCTTCATACCATAATAATTTAGCTGCAAAAGTAAGTGACTATGGAATTTTCCAGGAAGATGGAGAAATAGAAGAAAATGTAATATAATGTTTGAGAAATAGTAGATAAGGTTCTAGCCTGGAAGTCAAGATATCTGACTTCTAAAAGTAATAGCAAAACTTCCTTCTAAACCCCTAGCTTCTCATAATTTACAAAAAAAACCAATTATCTGTTAACTCATTAAGTCTTTAGTGGAAAAGTAAGCTACAAAACGCTACGATGTTTCCCCAACTTGCTGACTCACTAACTGTATGACTTCAAATAAGTTTGTAGCTTGTCAGCATTCTTGTTAACTTATCTGTAAACTCGGCATAATTAAAGAACCTATTTTGTCAGATCATTCTGAGATTAAGTGAGCTACTCGTATAAAGTGAGTAGAACAGGGCTTATCATATAGCAAGGGTTCAAGAAATATGAGCTGTTAGAATCGCTTTTCAAGCGAGGAAGTGAAAACACAGAGCAATAAAGTATGAAACGTATTATCTGTTATAATATGGAGGCAGGGAGGAACACAATTTCCTAACTCCTGAAAGGTTGAGCTGATGCAGGAATCCAGGTCCCCAGGCCTCAAACAAATCATGCATTTCAACCGTGAAGTCTTAAGGCACATACCCAGCAGTCCAGACCCATACCTAGTAGTAATAGTTATTGCCATGGGAATATGCCTGATGTTGTTTTAGGGAATTAGTGTAGTCTTCCACTTAGTAGTATATCAGTGCATCAAATCCTCCCTTAAGTGTAAGAAGTACTGTTATTTTACAAACCACACAGAGGGAGTGAAGGATGGGATGGAAGAGAGGGAGAGATGGAGAGAGGAAAGGAGGG